>NW_027101912.1:0-42959 GCF_035609145.1 Eleutherodactylus coqui | reverse complement strand
CGCTTGGATCCAGGTTCTATCATTCATGCTGCGCCATTTCAACCAACCTGTGTGGCTCATATTCACTTTGGGTTGACGAGTGGCATGGTCATGGTGTAGGCCGAGCCTTTTTTGCCACTTCATCCGCCTCCGATCAAGCATAAAGACTTGCCCATAAGCATTCCCCACCCTAGAATAACTTAACCTACCCATTCCCCTATCTGAAATAACTGTACCTACCTCAAAAGAAGTGATAAGCAGCGATCAATTTGACTGTTGCTGGCTGCCGTCTCCCGCTTAAGGGCGAATTTCAAACGTTGTCCATCACAGAGACAAATGATCTGGCTCCAGCAGCGTCTAAAGGAGTACCTGTTTGCTCACTTCTAGCTCCAGTGGAGACTGACGGAAAAATGGCCGCTAACGACCTGTGGTCCTTGTTCCGGGTGCGCGTGTCACCATCGAGCCTTAATGACATCATAAAGCCGCTTCAAGTGCAAGACTTGCAGGCTTATATACAGTCTATCTATCTATCTATGTAATGTATCTTACTGCATAGATATATATCTAGCTATATAAATAGATAGTTATATATCAATATAGATATTTTTACAAATATCTAGCTTTACGTATAAATCTAAACTTCTACAGTTATGGTTTTGTAAGGCTGAAAACAGACATCCAGAATTTGTATTATTATCAGCATTATTCTTATAATTCCATTGAGGTTATTCCAGGGGCAGGTAATACACTGCATGAGGCTTTGACCATTTTTTACCATTTTAGGTAAAAAGCTGCATTGACTGCACTTCTGCATTTTCTGCGATATGGTAGGACTGCAAGCAAAGCCTGAGACAAGATATGTCAAATACACTCTATACAGTATGCGAGTTCATTTTCCAAGATAGAAACATTGGTCACACTGAACATTGTTGAACGTTTTCGCTGCAATGCATCCTGGGACGCTTGGATCCAGGTTCTATCATTCATGCTGCGCCATTTCAACCAACCTGTGTGGCTCATATTCACTTTGGGTTGACGAGTGGCATGGTCATGGTGTAGGCCGAGCCTTTTTTGCCACTTCATCCGCCTCCGATCAAGCATAAAGACTTGCCCATAAGCATTCCCCACCCTAGAATAACTTAACCTACCCATTCCCCTATCTGAAATAACTGTACCTACCTCAAAAGAAGTGATAAGCAGCGATCAATTTGACTGTTGCTGGCTGCCGTCTCCCGCTTAAGGGCGAATTTCAAACGTTGTCCATCACAGAGACAAATGATCTGGCTCCAGCAGCGTCTAAAGGAGTACCTGTTTGCTCACTTCTAGCTCCAGTGGAGACTGACGGAAAAATGGCCGCTAACGACCTGTGGTCCTTGTTCCGGGTGCGCGTGTCACCATCGAGCCTTAATGACATCATAAAGCCGCTTCAAGTGCAAGACTTGCAGGCTTATATACAGTCTATCTATCTATCTATCTATCTATCTATCTATCTATGTAATGTATCTTACTGCATAGATATATATCTAGCTATATAAATAGATAGTTATATATCAATATAGATATTTTTACAAATATCTAGCTTTACGTATAAATCTAAACTTCTACAGTTATGGTTTTGTAAGGCTGAAAACAGACATCCAGAATTTGTATTATTATCAGCATTATTCTTATAATTGCCATTGAGGTTATTCTAGGGGCAGGTAATAAACTGCATGAGGCTTTGACCAATTTTTACCATTTTAGGTAAAAAGCTGCATTGACTGCACTTCTGCATTTTCTGCGATATGGTAGGACTGCAAGCAAAGCCTGAGACAAGATATGTCAAATACACTCTATACAGTATGCGAGTTCATTTTCCAAGATAGAAACATTGGTCACACTGAACATTGTTGAACGTTTTCGCTGCAATGCATCCTGGGACGCTTGGATCCAGGTTCTATCATTCATGCTGCGCCATTTCAACCAACCTGTGTGGCTCATATTCACTTTGGGTTGACGAGTGGCATGGTCATGGTGTAGGCCGAGCCTTTTTTGCCACTTCATCCGCCTCCGATCAAGCATAAAGACTTGCCCATAAGCATTCCCCACCCTAGAATAACTTAACCTACCCATTCCCCTATCTGAAATAACTGTACCTACCTCAAAAGAAGTGATAAGCAGCGATCAATTTGACTGTTGCTGGCTGCCGTCTCCCGCTTAAGGGCGAATTTCAAACGTTGTCCATCACAGAGACAAATGATCTGGCTCCAGCAGCGTCTAAAGGAGTACCTGTTTGCTCACTTCTAGCTCCAGTGGAGACTGACGGAAAAATGGCCGCTAACAACCTGTGGTCCTTGTTCCGGGTGCGCGTGTCACCATCGAGCCTTAATGACATCATAAAGCCGCTTCAAGTGCAAGACTTGCAGGCTTATATACAGTCTATCTATCTATCTATGTAATGTATCTTACTGCATAGATATATATCTAGCTATATAAATAGATAGTTATATATCAATATAGATATTTTTACAAATATCTAGCTTTACGTATAAATCTAAACTTCTACAGTTATGGTTTTGTAAGGCTGAAAACAGACATCCAGAATTTGTATTATTATCAGCATTATTCTTATAATTCCATTGAGGTTATTCCAGGGGCAGGTAATACACTGCATGAGGCTTTGACCATTTTTTACCATTTTAGGTAAAAAGCTGCATTGACTGCACTTCTGCATTTTCTGCGATATGGTAGGACTGCAAGCAAAGCCTGAGACAAGATATGTCAAATACACTCTATACAGTATGCGAGTTCATTTTCCAAGATAGAAACATTGGTCACACTGAACATTGTTGAACGTTTTCGCTGCAATGCATCCTGGGACGCTTGGATCCAGGTTCTATCATTCATGCTGCGCCATTTCAACCAACCTGTGTGGCTCATATTCACTTTGGGTTGACGAGTGGCATGGTCATGGTGTAGGCCGAGCCTTTTTTGCCACTTCATCCGCCTCCGATCAAGCATAAAGACTTGCCCATAAGCATTCCCCACCCTAGAATAACTTAACCTACCCATTCCCCTATCTGAAATAACTGTACCTACCTCAAAAGAAGTGATAAGCAGCGATCAATTTGACTGTTGCTGGCTGCCGTCTCCCGCTTAAGGGCGAATTTCAAACGTTGTCCATCACAGAGACAAATGATCTGGCTCCAGCAGCGTCTAAAGGAGTACCTGTTTGCTCACTTCTAGCTCCAGTGGAGACTGACGGAAAAATGGCCGCTAACGACCTGTGGTCCTTGTTCCGGGTGCGCGTGTCACCATCGAGCCTTAATGACATCATAAAGCCGCTTCAAGTGCAAGACTTGCAGGCTTATATACAGTCTATCTATCTATCTATGTAATGTATCTTACTGCATAGATATATATCTAGCTATATAAATAGATAGTTATATATCAATATAGATATTTTTACAAATATCTAGCTTTACGTATAAATCTAAACTTCTACAGTTATGGTTTTGTAAGGCTGAAAACAGACATCCAGAATTTGTATTATTATCAGCATTATTCTTATAATTCCATTGAGGTTATTCCAGGGGCAGGTAATACACTGCATGAGGCTTTGACCATTTTTTACCATTTTAGGTAAAAAGCTGCATTGACTGCACTTCTGCATTTTCTGCGATATGGTAGGACTGCAAGCAAAGCCTGAGACAAGATATGTCAAATACACTCTATACAGTATGCGAGTTCATTTTCCAAGATAGAAACATTGGTCACACTGAACATTGTTGAACGTTTTCGCTGCAATGCATCCTGGGACGCTTGGATCCAGGTTCTATCATTCATGCTGCGCCATTTCAACCAACCTGTGTGGCTCATATTCACTTTGGGTTGACGAGTGGCATGGTCATGGTGTAGGCCGAGCCTTTTTTGCCACTTCATCCGCCTCCGATCAAGCATAAAGACTTGCCCATAAGCATTCCCCACCCTAGAATAACTTAACCTACCCATTCCCCTATCTGAAATAACTGTACCTACCTCAAAAGAAGTGATAAGCAGCGATCAATTTGACTGTTGCTGGCTGCCGTCTCCCGCTTAAGGGCGAATTTCAAACGTTGTCCATCACAGAGACAAATGATCTGGCTCCAGCAGCGTCTAAAGGAGTACCTGTTTGCTCACTTCTAGCTCCAGTGGAGACTGACGGAAAAATGGCCGCTAACGACCTGTGGTCCTTGTTCCGGGTGCGCGTGTCACCATCGAGCCTTAATGACATCATAAAGCCGCTTCAAGTGCAAGACTTGCAGGCTTATATACAGTCTATCTATCTATCTATCTATCTATCTATGTAATGTATCTTACTGCATAGATATATATCTAGCTATATAAATAGATAGTTATATATCAATATAGATATTTTTACAAATATCTAGCTTTACGTATAAATCTAAACTTCTACAGTTATGGTTTTGTAAGGCTGAAAACAGACATCCAGAATTTGTATTATTATCAGCATTATTCTTATAATTGCCATTGAGGTTATTCTAGGGGCAGGTAATAAACTGCATGAGGCTTTGACCAATTTTTACCATTTTAGGTAAAAAGCTGCATTGACTGCACTTCTGCATTTTCTGCGATATGGTAGGACTGCAAGCAAAGCCTGAGACAAGATATGTCAAATACACTCTATACAGTATGCGAGTTCATTTTCCAAGATAGAAACATTGGTCACACTGAACATTGTTGAACGTTTTCGCTGCAATGCATCCTGGGACGCTTGGATCCAGGTTCTATCATTCATGCTGCGCCATTTCAACCAACCTGTGTGGCTCATATTCACTTTGGGTTGACGAGTGGCATGGTCATGGTGTAGGCCGAGCCTTTTTTGCCACTTCATCCGCCTCCGATCAAGCATAAAGACTTGCCCATAAGCATTCCCCACCCTAGAATAACTTAACCTACCCATTCCCCTATCTGAAATAACTGTACCTACCTCAAAAGAAGTGATAAGCAGCGATCAATTTGACTGTTGCTGGCTGCCGTCTCCCGCTTAAGGGCGAATTTCAAACGTTGTCCATCACAGAGACAAATGATCTGGCTCCAGCAGCGTCTAAAGGAGTACCTGTTTGCTCACTTCTAGCTCCAGTGGAGACTGACGGAAAAATGGCCGCTAACGACCTGTGGTCCTTGTTCCGGGTGCGCGTGTCACCATCGAGCCTTAATGACATCATAAAGCCGCTTCAAGTGCAAGACTTGCAGGCTTATATACAGTCTATCTATCTATCTATGTAATGTATCTTACTGCATAGATATATATCTAGCTATATAAATAGATAGTTATATATCAATATAGATATTTTTACAAATATCTAGCTTTACGTATAAATCTAAACTTCTACAGTTATGGTTTTGTAAGGCTGAAAACAGACATCCAGAATTTGTATTATTATCAGCATTATTCTTATAATTCCATTGAGGTTATTCCAGGGGCAGGTAATACACTGCATGAGGCTTTGACCATTTTTTACCATTTTAGGTAAAAAGCTGCATTGACTGCACTTCTGCATTTTCTGCGATATGGTAGGACTGCAAGCAAAGCCTGAGACAAGATATGTCAAATACACTCTATACAGTATGCGAGTTCATTTTCCAAGATAGAAACATTGGTCACACTGAACATTGTTGAACGTTTTCGCTGCAATGCATCCTGGGACGCTTGGATCCAGGTTCTATCATTCATGCTGCGCCATTTCAACCAACCTGTGTGGCTCATATTCACTTTGGGTTGACGAGTGGCATGGTCATGGTGTAGGCCGAGCCTTTTTTGCCACTTCATCCGCCTCCGATCAAGCATAAAGACTTGCCCATAAGCATTCCCCACCCTAGAATAACTTAACCTACCCATTCCCCTATCTGAAATAACTGTACCTACCTCAAAAGAAGTGATAAGCAGCGATCAATTTGACTGTTGCTGGCTGCCGTCTCCCGCTTAAGGGCGAATTTCAAACGTTGTCCATCACAGAGACAAATGATCTGGCTCCAGCAGCGTCTAAAGGAGTACCTGTTTGCTCACTTCTAGCTCCAGTGGAGACTGACGGAAAAATGGCCGCTAACGACCTGTGGTCCTTGTTCCGGGTGCGCGTGTCACCATCGAGCCTTAATGACATCATAAAGCCGCTTCAAGTGCAAGACTTGCAGGCTTATATACAGTCTATCTATCTATCTATGTAATGTATCTTACTGCATAGATATATATCTAGCTATATAAATAGATAGTTATATATCAATATAGATATTTTTACAAATATCTAGCTTTACGTATAAATCTAAACTTCTACAGTTATGGTTTTGTAAGGCTGAAAACAGACATCCAGAATTTGTATTATTATCAGCATTATTCTTATAATTCCATTGAGGTTATTCCAGGGGCAGGTAATACACTGCATGAGGCTTTGACCATTTTTTACCATTTTAGGTAAAAAGCTGCATTGACTGCACTTCTGCATTTTCTGCGATATGGTAGGACTGCAAGCAAAGCCTGAGACAAGATATGTCAAATACACTCTATACAGTATGCGAGTTCATTTTCCAAGATAGAAACATTGGTCACACTGAACATTGTTGAACGTTTTCGCTGCAATGCATCCTGGGACGCTTGGATCCAGGTTCTATCATTCATGCTGCGCCATTTCAACCAACCTGTGTGGCTCATATTCACTTTGGGTTGACGAGTGGCATGGTCATGGTGTAGGCCGAGCCTTTTTTGCCACTTCATCCGCCTCCGATCAAGCATAAAGACTTGCCCATAAGCATTCCCCACCCTAGAATAACTTAACCTACCCATTCCCCTATCTGAAATAACTGTACCTACCTCAAAAGAAGTGATAAGCAGCGATCAATTTGACTGTTGCTGGCTGCCGTCTCCCGCTTAAGGGCGAATTTCAAACGTTGTCCATCACAGAGACAAATGATCTGGCTCCAGCAGCGTCTAAAGGAGTACCTGTTTGCTCACTTCTAGCTCCAGTGGAGACTGACGGAAAAATGGCCGCTAACGACCTGTGGTCCTTGTTCCGGGTGCGCGTGTCACCATCGAGCCTTAATGACATCATAAAGCCGCTTCAAGTGCAAGACTTGCAGGCTTATATACAGTCTATCTATCTATCTATGTAATGTATCTTACTGCATAGATATATATCTAGCTATATAAATAGATAGTTATATATCAATATAGATATTTTTACAAATATCTAGCTTTACGTATAAATCTAAACTTCTACAGTTATGGTTTTGTAAGGCTGAAAACAGACATCCAGAATTTGTATTATTATCAGCATTATTCTTATAATTCCATTGAGGTTATTCCAGGGGCAGGTAATACACTGCATGAGGCTTTGACCATTTTTTACCATTTTAGGTAAAAAGCTGCATTGACTGCACTTCTGCATTTTCTGCGATATGGTAGGACTGCAAGCAAAGCCTGAGACAAGATATGTCAAATACACTCTATACAGTATGCGAGTTCATTTTCCAAGATAGAAACATTGGTCACACTGAACATTGTTGAACGTTTTCGCTGCAATGCATCCTGGGACGCTTGGATCCAGGTTCTATCATTCATGCTGCGCCATTTCAACCAACCTGTGTGGCTCATATTCACTTTGGGTTGACGAGTGGCATGGTCATGGTGTAGGCCGAGCCTTTTTTGCCACTTCATCCGCCTCCGATCAAGCATAAAGACTTGCCCATAAGCATTCCCCACCCTAGAATAACTTAACCTACCCATTCCCCTATCTGAAATAACTGTACCTACCTCAAAAGAAGTGATAAGCAGCGATCAATTTGACTGTTGCTGGCTGCCGTCTCCCGCTTAAGGGCGAATTTCAAACGTTGTCCATCACAGAGACAAATGATCTGGCTCCAGCAGCGTCTAAAGGAGTACCTGTTTGCTCACTTCTAGCTCCAGTGGAGACTGACGGAAAAATGGCCGCTAACGACCTGTGGTCCTTGTTCCGGGTGCGCGTGTCACCATCGAGCCTTAATGACATCATAAAGCCGCTTCAAGTGCAAGACTTGCAGGCTTATATACAGTCTATCTATCTATCTATGTAATGTATCTTACTGCATAGATATATATCTAGCTATATAAATAGATAGTTATATATCAATATAGATATTTTTACAAATATCTAGCTTTACGTATAAATCTAAACTTCTACAGTTATGGTTTTGTAAGGCTGAAAACAGACATCCAGAATTTGTATTATTATCAGCATTATTCTTATAATTCCATTGAGGTTATTCCAGGGGCAGGTAATACACTGCATGAGGCTTTGACCATTTTTTACCATTTTAGGTAAAAAGCTGCATTGACTGCACTTCTGCATTTTCTGCGATATGGTAGGACTGCAAGCAAAGCCTGAGACAAGATATGTCAAATACACTCTATACAGTATGCGAGTTCATTTTCCAAGATAGAAACATTGGTCACACTGAACATTGTTGAACGTTTTCGCTGCAATGCATCCTGGGACGCTTGGATCCAGGTTCTATCATTCATGCTGCGCCATTTCAACCAACCTGTGTGGCTCATATTCACTTTGGGTTGACGAGTGGCATGGTCATGGTGTAGGCCGAGCCTTTTTTGCCACTTCATCCGCCTCCGATCAAGCATAAAGACTTGCCCATAAGCATTCCCCACCCTAGAATAACTTAACCTACCCATTCCCCTATCTGAAATAACTGTACCTACCTCAAAAGAAGTGATAAGCAGCGATCAATTTGACTGTTGCTGGCTGCCGTCTCCCGCTTAAGGGCGAATTTCAAACGTTGTCCATCACAGAGACAAATGATCTGGCTCCAGCAGCGTCTAAAGGAGTACCTGTTTGCTCACTTCTAGCTCCAGTGGAGACTGACGGAAAAATGGCCGCTAACGACCTGTGGTCCTTGTTCCGGGTGCGCGTGTCACCATCGAGCCTTAATGACATCATAAAGCCGCTTCAAGTGCAAGACTTGCAGGCTTATATACAGTCTATCTATCTATCTATGTAATGTATCTTACTGCATAGATATATATCTAGCTATATAAATAGATAGTTATATATCAATATAGATATTTTTACAAATATCTAGCTTTACGTATAAATCTAAACTTCTACAGTTATGGTTTTGTAAGGCTGAAAACAGACATCCAGAATTTGTATTATTATCAGCATTATTCTTATAATTCCATTGAGGTTATTCCAGGGGCAGGTAATACACTGCATGAGGCTTTGACCATTTTTTACCATTTTAGGTAAAAAGCTGCATTGACTGCACTTCTGCATTTTCTGCGATATGGTAGGACTGCAAGCAAAGCCTGAGACAAGATATGTCAAATACACTCTATACAGTATGCGAGTTCATTTTCCAAGATAGAAACATTGGTCACACTGAACATTGTTGAACGTTTTCGCTGCAATGCATCCTGGGACGCTTGGATCCAGGTTCTATCATTCATGCTGCGCCATTTCAACCAACCTGTGTGGCTCATATTCACTTTGGGTTGACGAGTGGCATGGTCATGGTGTAGGCCGAGCCTTTTTTGCCACTTCATCCGCCTCCGATCAAGCATAAAGACTTGCCCATAAGCATTCCCCACCCTAGAATAACTTAACCTACCCATTCCCCTATCTGAAATAACTGTACCTACCTCAAAAGAAGTGATAAGCAGCGATCAATTTGACTGTTGCTGGCTGCCGTCTCCCGCTTAAGGGCGAATTTCAAACGTTGTCCATCACAGAGACAAATGATCTGGCTCCAGCAGCGTCTAAAGGAGTACCTGTTTGCTCACTTCTAGCTCCAGTGGAGACTGACGGAAAAATGGCCGCTAACGACCTGTGGTCCTTGTTCCGGGTGCGCGTGTCACCATCGAGCCTTAATGACATCATAAAGCCGCTTCAAGTGCAAGACTTGCAGGCTTATATACAGTCTATCTATCTATCTATGTAATGTATCTTACTGCATAGATATATATCTAGCTATATAAATAGATAGTTATATATCAATATAGATATTTTTACAAATATCTAGCTTTACGTATAAATCTAAACTTCTACAGTTATGGTTTTGTAAGGCTGAAAACAGACATCCAGAATTTGTATTATTATCAGCATTATTCTTATAATTCCATTGAGGTTATTCCAGGGGCAGGTAATACACTGCATGAGGCTTTGACCATTTTTTACCATTTTAGGTAAAAAGCTGCATTGACTGCACTTCTGCATTTTCTGCGATATGGTAGGACTGCAAGCAAAGCCTGAGACAAGATATGTCAAATACACTCTATACAGTATGCGAGTTCATTTTCCAAGATAGAAACATTGGTCACACTGAACATTGTTGAACGTTTTCGCTGCAATGCATCCTGGGACGCTTGGATCCAGGTTCTATCATTCATGCTGCGCCATTTCAACCAACCTGTGTGGCTCATATTCACTTTGGGTTGACGAGTGGCATGGTCATGGTGTAGGCCGAGCCTTTTTTGCCACTTCATCCGCCTCCGATCAAGCATAAAGACTTGCCCATAAGCATTCCCCACCCTAGAATAACTTAACCTACCCATTCCCCTATCTGAAATAACTGTACCTACCTCAAAAGAAGTGATAAGCAGCGATCAATTTGACTGTTGCTGGCTGCCGTCTCCCGCTTAAGGGCGAATTTCAAACGTTGTCCATCACAGAGACAAATGATCTGGCTCCAGCAGCGTCTAAAGGAGTACCTGTTTGCTCACTTCTAGCTCCAGTGGAGACTGACGGAAAAATGGCCGCTAACGACCTGTGGTCCTTGTTCCGGGTGCGCGTGTCACCATCGAGCCTTAATGACATCATAAAGCCGCTTCAAGTGCAAGACTTGCAGGCTTATATACAGTCTATCTATCTATCTATGTAATGTATCTTACTGCATAGATATATATCTAGCTATATAAATAGATAGTTATATATCAATATAGATATTTTTACAAATATCTAGCTTTACGTATAAATCTAAACTTCTACAGTTATGGTTTTGTAAGGCTGAAAACAGACATCCAGAATTTGTATTATTATCAGCATTATTCTTATAATTCCATTGAGGTTATTCCAGGGGCAGGTAATACACTGCATGAGGCTTTGACCATTTTTTACCATTTTAGGTAAAAAGCTGCATTGACTGCACTTCTGCATTTTCTGCGATATGGTAGGACTGCAAGCAAAGCCTGAGACAAGATATGTCAAATACACTCTATACAGTATGCGAGTTCATTTTCCAAGATAGAAACATTGGTCACACTGAACATTGTTGAACGTTTTCGCTGCAATGCATCCTGGGACGCTTGGATCCAGGTTCTATCATTCATGCTGCGCCATTTCAACCAACCTGTGTGGCTCATATTCACTTTGGGTTGACGAGTGGCATGGTCATGGTGTAGGCCGAGCCTTTTTTGCCACTTCATCCGCCTCCGATCAAGCATAAAGACTTGCCCATAAGCATTCCCCACCCTAGAATAACTTAACCTACCCATTCCCCTATCTGAAATAACTGTACCTACCTCAAAAGAAGTGATAAGCAGCGATCAATTTGACTGTTGCTGGCTGCCGTCTCCCGCTTAAGGGCGAATTTCAAACGTTGTCCATCACAGAGACAAATGATCTGGCTCCAGCAGCGTCTAAAGGAGTACCTGTTTGCTCACTTCTAGCTCCAGTGGAGACTGACGGAAAAATGGCCGCTAACAACCTGTGGTCCTTGTTCCGGGTGCGCGTGTCACCATCGAGCCTTAATGACATCATAAAGCCGCTTCAAGTGCAAGACTTGCAGGCTTATATACAGTCTATCTATCTATCTATGTAATGTATCTTACTGCATAGATATATATCTAGCTATATAAATAGATAGTTATATATCAATATAGATATTTTTACAAATATCTAGCTTTACGTATAAATCTAAACTTCTACAGTTATGGTTTTGTAAGGCTGAAAACAGACATCCAGAATTTGTATTATTATCAGCATTATTCTTATAATTCCATTGAGGTTATTCCAGGGGCAGGTAATACACTGCATGAGGCTTTGACCATTTTTTACCATTTTAGGTAAAAAGCTGCATTGACTGCACTTCTGCATTTTCTGCGATATGGTAGGACTGCAAGCAAAGCCTGAGACAAGATATGTCAAATACACTCTATACAGTATGCGAGTTCATTTTCCAAGATAGAAACATTGGTCACACTGAACATTGTTGAACGTTTTCGCTGCAATGCATCCTGGGACGCTTGGATCCAGGTTCTATCACTCATGCTGCGCCATTTCAACCAACCTGTGTGGCTCATATTCACTTTGGGTTGACGAGTGGCATGGTCATGGTGTAGGCCGAGCCTTTTTTGCCACTTCATCCGCCTCCGATCAAGCATAAAGACTTGCCCATAAGCATTCCCCACCCTAGAATAACTTAACCTACCCATTCCCCTATCTGAAATAACTGTACCTACCTCAAAAGAAGTGATAAGCAGCGATCAATTTGACTGTTGCTGGCTGCCGTCTCCCGCTTAAGGGCGAATTTCAAACGTTGTCCATCACAGAGACAAATGATCTGGCTCCAGCAGCGTCTAAAGGAGTACCTGTTTGCTCACTTCTAGCTCCAGTGGAGACTGACGGAAAAATGGCCGCTAACAACCTGTGGTCCTTGTTCCGGGTGCGCGTGTCACCATCGAGCCTTAATGACATCATAAAGCCGCTTCAAGTGCAAGACTTGCAGGCTTATATACAGTCTATCTATCTATCTATCTATCTATGTAATGTATCTTACTGCATAGATATATATCTAGCTATATAAATAGATAGTTATATATCAATATAGATATTTTTACAAATATCTAGCTTTACGTATAAATCTAAACTTCTACAGTTATGGTTTTGTAAGGCTGAAAACAGACATCCAGAATTTGTATTATTATCAGCATTATTCTTATAATTGCCATTGAGGTTATTCTAGGGGCAGGTAATAAACTGCATGAGGCTTTGACCAATTTTTACCATTTTAGGTAAAAAGCTGCATTGACTGCACTTCTGCATTTTCTGCGATATGGTAGGACTGCAAGCAAAGCCTGAGACAAGATATGTCAAATACACTCTATACAGTATGCGAGTTCATTTTCCAAGATAGAAACATTGGTCACACTGAACATTGTTGAACGTTTTCGCTGCAATGCATCCTGGGACGCTTGGATCCAGGTTCTATCATTCATGCTGCGCCATTTCAACCAACCTGTGTGGCTCATATTCACTTTGGGTTGACGAGTGGCATGGTCATGGTGTAGGCCGAGCCTTTTTTGCCACTTCATCCGCCTCCGATCAAGCATAAAGACTTGCCCATAAGCATTCCCCACCCTAGAATAACTTAACCTACCCATTCCCCTATCTGAAATAACTGTACCTACCTCAAAAGAAGTGATAAGCAGCGATCAATTTGACTGTTGCTGGCTGCCGTCTCCCGCTTAAGGGCGAATTTCAAACGTTGTCCATCACAGAGACAAATGATCTGGCTCCAGCAGCGTCTAAAGGAGTACCTGTTTGCTCACTTCTAGCTCCAGTGGAGACTGACGGAAAAATGGCCGCTAACAACCTGTGGTCCTTGTTCCGGGTGCGCGTGTCACCATCGAGCCTTAATGACATCATAAAGCCGCTTCAAGTGCAAGACTTGCAGGCTTATATACAGTCTATCTATCTATCTATGTAATGTATCTTACTGCATAGATATATATCTAGCTATATAAATAGATAGTTATATATCAATATAGATATTTTTACAAATATCTAGCTTTACGTATAAATCTAAACTTCTACAGTTATGGTTTTGTAAGGCTGAAAACAGACATCCAGAATTTGTATTATTATCAGCATTATTCTTATAATTCCATTGAGGTTATTCCAGGGGCAGGTAATACACTGCATGAGGCTTTGACCATTTTTTACCATTTTAGGTAAAAAGCTGCATTGACTGCACTTCTGCATTTTCTGCGATATGGTAGGACTGCAAGCAAAGCCTGAGACAAGATATGTCAAATACACTCTATACAGTATGCGAGTTCATTTTCCAAGATAGAAACATTGGTCACACTGAACATTGTTGAACGTTTTCGCTGCAATGCATCCTGGGACGCTTGGATCCAGGTTCTATCATTCATGCTGCGCCATTTCAACCAACCTGTGTGGCTCATATTCACTTTGGGTTGACGAGTGGCATGGTCATGGTGTAGGCCGAGCCTTTTTTGCCACTTCATCCGCCTCCGATCAAGCATAAAGACTTGCCCATAAGCATTCCCCACCCTAGAATAACTTAACCTACCCATTCCCCTATCTGAAATAACTGTACCTACCTCAAAAGAAGTGATAAGCAGCGATCAATTTGACTGTTGCTGGCTGCCGTCTCCCGCTTAAGGGCGAATTTCAAACGTTGTCCATCACAGAGACAAATGATCTGGCTCCAGCAGCGTCTAAAGGAGTACCTGTTTGCTCACTTCTAGCTCCAGTGGAGACTGACGGAAAAATGGCCGCTAACAACCTGTGGTCCTTGTTCCGGGTGCGCGTGTCACCATCGAGCCTTAATGACATCATAAAGCCGCTTCAAGTGCAAGACTTGCAGGCTTATATACAGTCTATCTATCTATCTATGTAATGTATCTTACTGCATAGATATATATCTAGCTATATAAATAGATAGTTATATATCAATATAGATATTTTTACAAATATCTAGCTTTACGTATAAATCTAAACTTCTACAGTTATGGTTTTGTAAGGCTGAAAACAGACATCCAGAATTTGTATTATTATCAGCATTATTCTTATAATTCCATTGAGGTTATTCCAGGGGCAGGTAATACACTGCATGAGGCTTTGACCATTTTTTACCATTTTAGGTAAAAAGCTGCATTGACTGCACTTCTGCATTTTCTGCGATATGGTAGGACTGCAAGCAAAGCCTGAGACAAGATATGTCAAATACACTCTATACAGTATGCGAGTTCATTTTCCAAGATAGAAACATTGGTCACACTGAACATTGTTGAACGTTTTCGCTGCAATGCATCCTGGGACGCTTGGATCCAGGTTCTATCACTCATGCTGCGCCATTTCAACCAACCTGTGTGGCTCATATTCACTTTGGGTTGACGAGTGGCATGGTCATGGTGTAGGCCGAGCCTTTTTTGCCACTTCATCCGCCTCCGATCAAGCATAAAGACTTGCCCATAAGCATTCCCCACCCTAGAATAACTTAACCTACCCATTCCCCTATCTGAAATAACTGTACCTACCTCAAAAGAAGTGATAAGCAGCGATCAATTTGACTGTTGCTGGCTGCCGTCTCCCGCTTAAGGGCGAATTTCAAACGTTGTCCATCACAGAGACAAATGATCTGGCTCCAGCAGCGTCTAAAGGAGTACCTGTTTGCTCACTTCTAGCTCCAGTGGAGACTGACGGAAAAATGGCCGCTAACAACCTGTGGTCCTTGTTCCGGGTGCGCGTGTCACCATCGAGCCTTAATGACATCATAAAGCCGCTTCAAGTGCAAGACTTGCAGGCTTATATACAGTCTATCTATCTATCTATCTATCTATCTATGTAATGTATCTTACTGCATAGATATATATCTAGCTATATAAATAGATAGTTATATATCAATATAGATATTTTTACAAATATCTAGCTTTACGTATAAATCTAAACTTCTACAGTTATGGTTTTGTAAGGCTGAAAACAGACATCCAGAATTTGTATTATTATCAGCATTATTCTTATAATTGCCATTGAGGTTATTCTAGGGGCAGGTAATAAACTGCATGAGGCTTTGACCAATTTTTACCATTTTAGGTAAAAAGCTGCATTGACTGCACTTCTGCATTTTCTGCGATATGGTAGGACTGCAAGCAAAGCCTGAGACAAGATATGTCAAATACACTCTATACAGTATGCGAGTTCATTTTCCAAGATAGAAACATTGGTCACACTGAACATTGTTGAACGTTTTCGCTGCAATGCATCCTGGGACGCTTGGATCCAGGTTCTATCATTCATGCTGCGCCATTTCAACCAACCTGTGTGGCTCATATTCACTTTGGGTTGACGAGTGGCATGGTCATGGTGTAGGCCGAGCCTTTTTTGCCACTTCATCCGCCTCCGATCAAGCATAAAGACTTGCCCATAAGCATTCCCCACCCTAGAATAACTTAACCTACCCATTCCCCTATCTGAAATAACTGTACCTACCTCAAAAGAAGTGATAAGCAGCGATCAATTTGACTGTTGCTGGCTGCCGTCTCCCGCTTAAGGGCGAATTTCAAACGTTGTCCATCACAGAGACAAATGATCTGGCTCCAGCAGCGTCTAAAGGAGTACCTGTTTGCTCACTTCTAGCTCCAGTGGAGACTGACGGAAAAATGGCCGCTAACAACCTGTGGTCCTTGTTCCGGGTGCGCGTGTCACCATCGAGCCTTAATGACATCATAAAGCCGCTTCAAGTGCAAGACTTGCAGGCTTATATACAGTCTATCTATCTATCTATGTAATGTATCTTACTGCATAGATATATATCTAGCTATATAAATAGATAGTTATATATCAATATAGATATTTTTACAAATATCTAGCTTTACGTATAAATCTAAACTTCTACAGTTATGGTTTTGTAAGGCTGAAAACAGACATCCAGAATTTGTATTATTATCAGCATTATTCTTATAATTCCATTGAGGTTATTCCAGGGGCAGGTAATACACTGCATGAGGCTTTGACCATTTTTTACCATTTTAGGTAAAAAGCTGCATTGACTGCACTTCTGCATTTTCTGCGATATGGTAGGACTGCAAGCAAAGCCTGAGACAAGATATGTCAAATACACTCTATACAGTATGCGAGTTCATTTTCCAAGATAGAAACATTGGTCACACTGAACATTGTTGAACGTTTTCGCTGCAATGCATCCTGGGACGCTTGGATCCAGGTTCTATCATTCATGCTGCGCCATTTCAACCAACCTGTGTGGCTCATATTCACTTTGGGTTGACGAGTGGCATGGTCATGGTGTAGGCCGAGCCTTTTTTGCCACTTCATCCGCCTCCGATCAAGCATAAAGACTTGCCCATAAGCATTCCCCACCCTAGAATAACTTAACCTACCCATTCCCCTATCTGAAATAACTGTACCTACCTCAAAAGAAGTGATAAGCAGCGATCAATTTGACTGTTGCTGGCTGCCGTCTCCCGCTTAAGGGCGAATTTCAAACGTTGTCCATCACAGAGACAAATGATCTGGCTCCAGCAGCGTCTAAAGGAGTACCTGTTTGCTCACTTCTAGCTCCAGTGGAGACTGACGGAAAAATGGCCGCTAACGACCTGTGGTCCTTGTTCCGGGTGCGCGTGTCACCATCGAGCCTTAATGACATCATAAAGCCGCTTCAAGTGCAAGACTTGCAGGCTTATATACAGTCTATCTATCTATCTATGTAATGTATCTTACTGCATAGATATATATCTAGCTATATAAATAGATAGTTATATATCAATATAGATATTTTTACAAATATCTAGCTTTACGTATAAATCTAAACTTCTACAGTTATGGTTTTGTAAGGCTGAAAACAGACATCCAGAATTTGTATTATTATCAGCATTATTCTTATAATTCCATTGAGGTTATTCCAGGGGCAGGTAATACACTGCATGAGGCTTTGACCATTTTTTACCATTTTAGGTAAAAAGCTGCATTGACTGCACTTCTGCATTTTCTGCGATATGGTAGGACTGCAAGCAAAGCCTGAGACAAGATATGTCAAATACACTCTATACAGTATGCGAGTTCATTTTCCAAGATAGAAACATTGGTCACACTGAACATTGTTGAACGTTTTCGCTGCAATGCATCCTGGGACGCTTGGATCCAGGTTCTATCATTCATGCTGCGCCATTTCAACCAACCTGTGTGGCTCATATTCACTTTGGGTTGACGAGTGGCATGGTCATGGTGTAGGCCGAGCCTTTTTTGCCACTTCATCCGCCTCCGATCAAGCATAAAGACTTGCCCATAAGCATTCCCCACCCTAGAATAACTTAACCTACCCATTCCCCTATCTGAAATAACTGTACCTACCTCAAAAGAAGTGATAAGCAGCGATCAATTTGACTGTTGCTGGCTGCCGTCTCCCGCTTAAGGGCGAATTTCAAACGTTGTCCATCACAGAGACAAATGATCTGGCTCCAGCAGCGTCTAAAGGAGTACCTGTTTGCTCACTTCTAGCTCCAGTGGAGACTGACGGAAAAATGGCCGCTAACAACCTGTGGTCCTTGTTCCGGGTGCGCGTGTCACCATCGAGCCTTAATGACATCATAAAGCCGCTTCAAGTGCAAGACTTGCAGGCTTATATACAGTCTATCTATCTATCTATGTAATGTATCTTACTGCATAGATATATATCTAGCTATATAAATAGATAGTTATATATCAATATAGATATTTTTACAAATATCTAGCTTTACGTATAAATCTAAACTTCTACAGTTATGGTTTTGTAAGGCTGAAAACAGACATCCAGAATTTGTATTATTATCAGCATTATTCTTATAATTGCCATTGAGGTTATTCTAGGGGCAGGTAATAAACTGCATGAGGCTTTGACCAATTTTTACCATTTTAGGTAAAAAGCTGCATTGACTGCACTTCTGCATTTTCTGCGATATGGTAGGACTGCAAGCAAAGCCTGAGACAAGATATGTCAAATACACTCTATACAGTATGCGAGTTCATTTTCCAAGATAGAAACATTGGTCACACTGAACATTGTTGAACGTTTTCGCTGCAATGCATCCTGGGACGCTTGGATCCAGGTTCTATCATTCATGCTGCGCCATTTCAACCAACCTGTGTGGCTCATATTCACTTTGGGTTGACGAGTGGCATGGTCATGGTGTAGGCCGAGCCTTTTTTGCCACTTCATCCGCCTCCGATCAAGCATAAAGACTTGCCCATAAGCATTCCCCACCCTAGAATAACTTAACCTACCCATTCCCCTATCTGAAATAACTGTACCTACCTCAAAAGAAGTGATAAGCAGCGATCAATTTGACTGTTGCTGGCTGCCGTCTCCCGCTTAAGGGCGAATTTCAAACGTTGTCCATCACAGAGACAAATGATCTGGCTCCAGCAGCGTCTAAAGGAGTACCTGTTTGCTCACTTCTAGCTCCAGTGGAGACTGACGGAAAAATGGCCGCTAACAACCTGTGGTCCTTGTTCCGGGTGCGCGTGTCACCATCGAGCCTTAATGACATCATAAAGCCGCTTCAAGTGCAAGACTTGCAGGCTTATATACAGTCTATCTATCTATCTATGTAATGTATCTTACTGCATAGATATATATCTAGCTATATAAATAGATAGTTATATATCAATATAGATATTTTTACAAATATCTAGCTTTACGTATAAATCTAAACTTCTACAGTTATGGTTTTGTAAGGCTGAAAACAGACATCCAGAATTTGTATTATTATCAGCATTATTCTTATAATTCCATTGAGGTTATTCCAGGGGCAGGTAATACACTGCATGAGGCTTTGACCATTTTTTACCATTTTAGGTAAAAAGCTGCATTGACTGCACTTCTGCATTTTCTGCGATATGGTAGGACTGCAAGCAAAGCCTGAGACAAGATATGTCAAATACACTCTATACAGTATGCGAGTTCATTTTCCAAGATAGAAACATTGGTCACACTGAACATTGTTGAACGTTTTCGCTGCAATGCATCCTGGGACGCTTGGATCCAGGTTCTATCATTCATGCTGCGCCATTTCAACCAACCTGTGTGGCTCATATTCACTTTGGGTTGACGAGTGGCATGGTCATGGTGTAGGCCGAGCCTTTTTTGCCACTTCATCCGCCTCCGATCAAGCATAAAGACTTGCCCATAAGCATTCCCCACCCTAGAATAACTTAACCTACCCATTCCCCTATCTGAAATAACTGTACCTACCTCAAAAGAAGTGATAAGCAGCGATCAATTTGACTGTTGCTGGCTGCCGTCTCCCGCTTAAGGGCGAATTTCAAACGTTGTCCATCACAGAGACAAATGATCTGGCTCCAGCAGCGTCTAAAGGAGTACCTGTTTGCTCACTTCTAGCTCCAGTGGAGACTGACGGAAAAATGGCCGCTAACAACCTGTGGTCCTTGTTCCGGGTGCGCGTGTCACCATCGAGCCTTAATGACATCATAAAGCCGCTTCAAGTGCAAGACTTGCAGGCTTATATACAGTCTATCTATCTATCTATGTAATGTATCTTACTGCATAGATATATATCTAGCTATATAAATAGATAGTTATATATCAATATAGATATTTTTACAAAAATCTAGCTTTACGTATAAATCTAAACTTCTACAGTTATGGTTTTGTAAGGCTGAAAACAGACATCCAGAATTTGTATTATTATCAGCATTATTCTTATAATTCCATTGAGGTTATTCCAGGGGCAGGTAATACACTGCATGAGGCTTTGACCATTTTTTACCATTTTAGGTAAAAAGCTGCATTGACTGCACTTCTGCATTTTCTGCGATATGGTAGGACTGCAAGCAAAGCCTGAGACAAGATATGTCAAATACACTCTATACAGTATGCGAGTTCATTTTCCAAGATAGAAACATTGGTCACACTGAACATTGTTGAACGTTTTCGCTGCAATGCATCCTGGGACGCTTGGATCCAGGTTCTATCATTCATGCTGCGCCATTTCAACCAACCTGTGTGGCTCATATTCACTTTGGGTTGACGAGTGGCATGGTCATGGTGTAGGCCGAGCCTTTTTTGCCACTTCATCCGCCTCCGATCAAGCATAAAGACTTGCCCATAAGCATTCCCCACCCTAGAATAACTTAACCTACCCATTCCCCTATCTGAAATAACTGTACCTACCTCAAAAGAAGTGATAAGCAGCGATCAATTTGACTGTTGCTGGCTGCCGTCTCCCGCTTAAGGGCGAATTTCAAACGTTGTCCATCACAGAGACAAATGATCTGGCTCCAGCAGCGTCTAAAGGAGTACCTGTTTGCTCACTTCTAGCTCCAGTGGAGACTGACGGAAAAATGGCCGCTAACAACCTGTGGTCCTTGTTCCGGGTGCGCGTGTCACCATCGAGCCTTAATGACATCATAAAGCCGCTTCAAGTGCAAGACTTGCAGGCTTATATACAGTCTATCTATCTATCTATGTAATGTATCTTACTGCATAGATATATATCTAGCTATATAAATAGATAGTTATATATCAATATAGATATTTTTACAAATATCTAGCTTTACGTATAAATCTAAACTTCTACAGTTATGGTTTTGTAAGGCTGAAAACAGACATCCAGAATTTGTATTATTATCAGCATTATTCTTATAATTCCATTGAGGTTATTCCAGGGGCAGGTAATACACTGCATGAGGCTTTGACCATTTTTTACCATTTTAGGTAAAAAGCTGCATTGACTGCACTTCTGCATTTTCTGCGATATGGTAGGACTGCAAGCAAAGCCTGAGACAAGATATGTCAAATACACTCTATACAGTATGCGAGTTCATTTTCCAAGATAGAAACATTGGTCACACTGAACATTGTTGAACGTTTTCGCTGCAATGCATCCTGGGACGCTTGGATCCAGGTTCTATCACTCATGCTGCGCCATTTCAACCAACCTGTGTGGCTCATATTCACTTTGGGTTGACGAGTGGCATGGTCATGGTGTAGGCCGAGCCTTTTTTGCCACTTCATCCGCCTCCGATCAAGCATAAAGACTTGCCCATAAGCATTCCCCACCCTAGAATAACTTAACCTACCCATTCCCCTATCTGAAATAACTGTACCTACCTCAAAAGAAGTGATAAGCAGCGATCAATTTGACTGTTGCTGGCTGCCGTCTCCCGCTTAAGGGCGAATTTCAAACGTTGTCCATCACAGAGACAAATGATCTGGCTCCAGCAGCGTCTAAAGGAGTACCTGTTTGCTCACTTCTAGCTCCAGTGGAGACTGACGGAAAAATGGCCGCTAACAACCTGTGGTCCTTGTTCCGGGTGCGCGTGTCACCATCGAGCCTTAATGACATCATAAAGCCGCTTCAAGTGCAAGACTTGCAGGCTTATATACAGTCTATCTATCTATCTATCTATCTATCTATGTAATGTATCTTACTGCAT
Organism: Eleutherodactylus coqui; assembly: GCF_035609145.1. NCBI lineage: Eukaryota > Metazoa > Chordata > Amphibia > Anura > Eleutherodactylidae > Eleutherodactylus > Eleutherodactylus coqui. The sequence goes on along the minus strand of NW_027101912.1, from coordinate 20,760 downwards.
AGATATATATCTAGCTATATAAATAGATAGTTATATATCAATATAGATATTTTTACAAATATCTAGCTTTACGTATAAATCTAAACTTCTACAGTTATGGTTTTGTAAGGCTGAAAACAGACATCCAGAATTTGTATTATTATCAGCATTATTCTTATAATTGCCATTGAGGTTATTCTAGGGGCAGGTAATAAACTGCATGAGGCTTTGACCAATTTTTACCATTTTAGGTAAAAAGCTGCATTGACTGCACTTCTGCATTTTCTGCGATATGGTAGGACTGCAAGCAAAGCCTGAGACAAGATATGTCAAATACACTCTATACAGTATGCGAGTTCATTTTCCAAGATAGAAACATTGGTCACACTGAACATTGTTGAACGTTTTCGCTGCAATGCATCCTGGGACGCTTGGATCCAGGTTCTATCATTCATGCTGCGCCATTTCAACCAACCTGTGTGGCTCATATTCACTTTGGGTTGACGAGTGGCATGGTCATGGTGTAGGCCGAGCCTTTTTTGCCACTTCATCCGCCTCCGATCAAGCATAAAGACTTGCCCATAAGCATTCCCCACCCTAGAATAACTTAACCTACCCATTCCCCTATCTGAAATAACTGTACCTACCTCAAAAGAAGTGATAAGCAGCGATCAATTTGACTGTTGCTGGCTGCCGTCTCCCGCTTAAGGGCGAATTTCAAACGTTGTCCATCACAGAGACAAATGATCTGGCTCCAGCAGCGTCTAAAGGAGTACCTGTTTGCTCACTTCTAGCTCCAGTGGAGACTGACGGAAAAATGGCCGCTAACAACCTGTGGTCCTTGTTCCGGGTGCGCGTGTCACCATCGAGCCTTAATGACATCATAAAGCCGCTTCAAGTGCAAGACTTGCAGGCTTATATACAGTCTATCTATCTATCTATGTAATGTATCTTACTGCATAGATATATATCTAGCTATATAAATAGATAGTTATATATCAATATAGATATTTTTACAAATATCTAGCTTTACGTATAAATCTAAACTTCTACAGTTATGGTTTTGTAAGGCTGAAAACAGACATCCAGAATTTGTATTATTATCAGCATTATTCTTATAATTCCATTGAGGTTATTCCAGGGGCAGGTAATACACTGCATGAGGCTTTGACCATTTTTTACCATTTTAGGTAAAAAGCTGCATTGACTGCACTTCTGCATTTTCTGCGATATGGTAGGACTGCAAGCAAAGCCTGAGACAAGATATGTCAAATACACTCTATACAGTATGCGAGTTCATTTTCCAAGATAGAAACATTGGTCACACTGAACATTGTTGAACGTTTTCGCTGCAATGCATCCTGGGACGCTTGGATCCAGGTTCTATCATTCATGCTGCGCCATTTCAACCAACCTGTGTGGCTCATATTCACTTTGGGTTGACGAGTGGCATGGTCATGGTGTAGGCCGAGCCTTTTTTGCCACTTCATCCGCCTCCGATCAAGCATAAAGACTTGCCCATAAGCATTCCCCACCCTAGAATAACTTAACCTACCCATTCCCCTATCTGAAATAACTGTACCTACCTCAAAAGAAGTGATAAGCAGCGATCAATTTGACTGTTGCTGGCTGCCGTCTCCCGCTTAAGGGCGAATTTCAAACGTTGTCCATCACAGAGACAAATGATCTGGCTCCAGCAGCGTCTAAAGGAGTACCTGTTTGCTCACTTCTAGCTCCAGTGGAGACTGACGGAAAAATGGCCGCTAACGACCTGTGGTCCTTGTTCCGGGTGCGCGTGTCACCATCGAGCCTTAATGACATCATAAAGCCGCTTCAAGTGCAAGACTTGCAGGCTTATATACAGTCTATCTATCTATCTATGTAATGTATCTTACTGCATAGATATATATCTAGCTATATAAATAGATAGTTATATATCAATATAGATATTTTTACAAATATCTAGCTTTACGTATAAATCTAAACTTCTACAGTTATGGTTTTGTAAGGCTGAAAACAGACATCCAGAATTTGTATTATTATCAGCATTATTCTTATAATTCCATTGAGGTTATTCCAGGGGCAGGTAATACACTGCATGAGGCTTTGACCATTTTTTACCATTTTAGGTAAAAAGCTGCATTGACTGCACTTCTGCATTTTCTGCGATATGGTAGGACTGCAAGCAAAGCCTGAGACAAGATATGTCAAATACACTCTATACAGTATGCGAGTTCATTTTCCAAGATAGAAACATTGGTCACACTGAACATTGTTGAACGTTTTCGCTGCAATGCATCCTGGGACGCTTGGATCCAGGTTCTATCATTCATGCTGCGCCATTTCAACCAACCTGTGTGGCTCATATTCACTTTGGGTTGACGAGTGGCATGGTCATGGTGTAGGCCGAGCCTTTTTTGCCACTTCATCCGCCTCCGATCAAGCATAAAGACTTGCCCATAAGCATTCCCCACCCTAGAATAACTTAACCTACCCATTCCCCTATCTGAAATAACTGTACCTACCTCAAAAGAAGTGATAAGCAGCGATCAATTTGACTGTTGCTGGCTGCCGTCTCCCGCTTAAGGGCGAATTTCAAACGTTGTCCATCACAGAGACAAATGATCTGGCTCCAGCAGCGTCTAAAGGAGTACCTGTTTGCTCACTTCTAGCTCCAGTGGAGACTGACGGAAAAATGGCCGCTAACAACCTGTGGTCCTTGTTCCGGGTGCGCGTGTCACCATCGAGCCTTAATGACATCATAAAGCCGCTTCAAGTGCAAGACTTGCAGGCTTATATACAGTCTATCTATCTATCTATGTAATGTATCTTACTGCATAGATATATATCTAGCTATATAAATAGATAGTTATATATCAATATAGATATTTTTACAAATATCTAGCTTTACGTATAAATCTAAACTTCTACAGTTATGGTTTTGTAAGGCTGAAAACAGACATCCAGAATTTGTATTATTATCAGCATTATTCTTATAATTCCATTGAGGTTATTCCAGGGGCAGGTAATACACTGCATGAGGCTTTGACCATTTTTTACCATTTTAGGTAAAAAGCTGCATTGACTGCACTTCTGCATTTTCTGCGATATGGTAGGACTGCAAGCAAAGCCTGAGACAAGATATGTCAAATACACTCTATACAGTATGCGAGTTCATTTTCCAAGATAGAAACATTGGTCACACTGAACATTGTTGAACGTTTTCGCTGCAATGCATCCTGGGACGCTTGGATCCAGGTTCTATCACTCATGCTGCGCCATTTCAACCAACCTGTGTGGCTCATATTCACTTTGGGTTGACGAGTGGCATGGTCATGGTGTAGGCCGAGCCTTTTTTGCCACTTCATCCGCCTCCGATCAAGCATAAAGACTTGCCCATAAGCATTCCCCACCCTAGAATAACTTAACCTACCCATTCCCCTATCTGAAATAACTGTACCTACCTCAAAAGAAGTGATAAGCAGCGATCAATTTGACTGTTGCTGGCTGCCGTCTCCCGCTTAAGGGCGAATTTCAAACGTTGTCCATCACAGAGACAAATGATCTGGCTCCAGCAGCGTCTAAAGGAGTACCTGTTTGCTCACTTCTAGCTCCAGTGGAGACTGACGGAAAAATGGCCGCTAACAACCTGTGGTCCTTGTTCCGGGTGCGCGTGTCACCATCGAGCCTTAATGACATCATAAAGCCGCTTCAAGTGCAAGACTTGCAGGCTTATATACAGTCTATCTATCTATCTATCTATCTATGTAATGTATCTTACTGCATAGATATATATCTAGCTATATAAATAGATAGTTATATATCAATATAGATATTTTTACAAATATCTAGCTTTACGTATAAATCTAAACTTCTACAGTTATGGTTTTGTAAGGCTGAAAACAGACATCCAGAATTTGTATTATTATCAGCATTATTCTTATAATTGCCATTGAGGTTATTCTAGGGGCAGGTAATAAACTGCATGAGGCTTTGACCAATTTTTACCATTTTAGGTAAAAAGCTGCATTGACTGCACTTCTGCATTTTCTGCGATATGGTAGGACTGCAAGCAAAGCCTGAGACAAGATATGTCAAATACACTCTATACAGTATGCGAGTTCATTTTCCAAGATAGAAACATTGGTCACACTGAACATTGTTGAACGTTTTCGCTGCAATGCATCCTGGGACGCTTGGATCCAGGTTCTATCATTCATGCTGCGCCATTTCAACCAACCTGTGTGGCTCATATTCACTTTGGGTTGACGAGTGGCATGGTCATGGTGTAGGCCGAGCCTTTTTTGCCACTTCATCCGCCTCCGATCAAGCATAAAGACTTGCCCATAAGCATTCCCCACCCTAGAATAACTTAACCTACCCATTCCCCTATCTGAAATAACTGTACCTACCTCAAAAGAAGTGATAAGCAGCGATCAATTTGACTGTTGCTGGCTGCCGTCTCCCGCTTAAGGGCGAATTTCAAACGTTGTCCATCACAGAGACAAATGATCTGGCTCCAGCAGCGTCTAAAGGAGTACCTGTTTGCTCACTTCTAGCTCCAGTGGAGACTGACGGAAAAATGGCCGCTAACAACCTGTGGTCCTTGTTCCGGGTGCGCGTGTCACCATCGAGCCTTAATGACATCATAAAGCCGCTTCAAGTGCAAGACTTGCAGGCTTATATACAGTCTATCTATCTATCTATGTAATGTATCTTACTGCATAGATATATATCTAGCTATATAAATAGATAGTTATATATCAATATAGATATTTTTACAAATATCTAGCTTTACGTATAAATCTAAACTTCTACAGTTATGGTTTTGTAAGGCTGAAAACAGACATCCAGAATTTGTATTATTATCAGCATTATTCTTATAATTCCATTGAGGTTATTCCAGGGGCAGGTAATACACTGCATGAGGCTTTGACCATTTTTTACCATTTTAGGTAAAAAGCTGCATTGACTGCACTTCTGCATTTTCTGCGATATGGTAGGACTGCAAGCAAAGCCTGAGACAAGATATGTCAAATACACTCTATACAGTATGCGAGTTCATTTTCCAAGATAGAAACATTGGTCACACTGAACATTGTTGAACGTTTTCGCTGCAATGCATCCTGGGACGCTTGGATCCAGGTTCTATCATTCATGCTGCGCCATTTCAACCAACCTGTGTGGCTCATATTCACTTTGGGTTGACGAGTGGCATGGTCATGGTGTAGGCCGAGCCTTTTTTGCCACTTCATCCGCCTCCGATCAAGCATAAAGACTTGCCCATAAGCATTCCCCACCCTAGAATAACTTAACCTACCCATTCCCCTATCTGAAATAACTGTACCTACCTCAAAAGAAGTGATAAGCAGCGATCAATTTGACTGTTGCTGGCTGCCGTCTCCCGCTTAAGGGCGAATTTCAAACGTTGTCCATCACAGAGACAAATGATCTGGCTCCAGCAGCGTCTAAAGGAGTACCTGTTTGCTCACTTCTAGCTCCAGTGGAGACTGACGGAAAAATGGCCGCTAACAACCTGTGGTCCTTGTTCCGGGTGCGCGTGTCACCATCGAGCCTTAATGACATCATAAAGCCGCTTCAAGTGCAAGACTTGCAGGCTTATATACAGTCTATCTATCTATCTATGTAATGTATCTTACTGCATAGATATATATCTAGCTATATAAATAGATAGTTATATATCAATATAGATATTTTTACAAAAATCTAGCTTTACGTATAAATCTAAACTTCTACAGTTATGGTTTTGTAAGGCTGAAAACAGACATCCAGAATTTGTATTATTATCAGCATTATTCTTATAATTCCATTGAGGTTATTCCAGGGGCAGGTAATACACTGCATGAGGCTTTGACCATTTTTTACCATTTTAGGTAAAAAGCTGCATTGACTGCACTTCTGCATTTTCTGCGATATGGTAGGACTGCAAGCAAAGCCTGAGACAAGATATGTCAAATACACTCTATACAGTATGCGAGTTCATTTTCCAAGATAGAAACATTGGTCACACTGAACATTGTTGAACGTTTTCGCTGCAATGCATCCTGGGACGCTTGGATCCAGGTTCTATCATTCATGCTGCGCCATTTCAACCAACCTGTGTGGCTCATATTCACTTTGGGTTGACGAGTGGCATGGTCATGGTGTAGGCCGAGCCTTTTTTGCCACTTCATCCGCCTCCGATCAAGCATAAAGACTTGCCCATAAGCATTCCCCACCCTAGAATAACTTAACCTACCCATTCCCCTATCTGAAATAACTGTACCTACCTCAAAAGAAGTGATAAGCAGCGATCAATTTGACTGTTGCTGGCTGCCGTCTCCCGCTTAAGGGCGAATTTCAAACGTTGTCCATCACAGAGACAAATGATCTGGCTCCAGCAGCGTCTAAAGGAGTACCTGTTTGCTCACTTCTAGCTCCAGTGGAGACTGACGGAAAAATGGCCGCTAACAACCTGTGGTCCTTGTTCCGGGTGCGCGTGTCACCATCGAGCCTTAATGACATCATAAAGCCGCTTCAAGTGCAAGACTTGCAGGCTTATATACAGTCTATCTATCTATCTATGTAATGTATCTTACTGCATAGATATATATCTAGCTATATAAATAGATAGTTATATATCAATATAGATATTTTTACAAATATCTAGCTTTACGTATAAATCTAAACTTCTACAGTTATGGTTTTGTAAGGCTGAAAACAGACATCCAGAATTTGTATTATTATCAGCATTATTCTTATAATTCCATTGAGGTTATTCCAGGGGCAGGTAATACACTGCATGAGGCTTTGACCATTTTTTACCATTTTAGGTAAAAAGCTGCATTGACTGCACTTCTGCATTTTCTGCGATATGGTAGGACTGCAAGCAAAGCCTGAGACAAGATATGTCAAATACACTCTATACAGTATGCGAGTTCATTTTCCAAGATAGAAACATTGGTCACACTGAACATTGTTGAACGTTTTCGCTGCAATGCATCCTGGGACGCTTGGATCCAGGTTCTATCACTCATGCTGCGCCATTTCAACCAACCTGTGTGGCTCATATTCACTTTGGGTTGACGAGTGGCATGGTCATGGTGTAGGCCGAGCCTTTTTTGCCACTTCATCCGCCTCCGATCAAGCATAAAGACTTGCCCATAAGCATTCCCCACCCTAGAATAACTTAACCTACCCATTCCCCTATCTGAAATAACTGTACCTACCTCAAAAGAAGTGATAAGCAGCGATCAATTTGACTGTTGCTGGCTGCCGTCTCCCGCTTAAGGGCGAATTTCAAACGTTGTCCATCACAGAGACAAATGATCTGGCTCCAGCAGCGTCTAAAGGAGTACCTGTTTGCTCACTTCTAGCTCCAGTGGAGACTGACGGAAAAATGGCCGCTAACAACCTGTGGTCCTTGTTCCGGGTGCGCGTGTCACCATCGAGCCTTAATGACATCATAAAGCCGCTTCAAGTGCAAGACTTGCAGGCTTATATACAGTCTATCTATCTATCTATCTATCTATCTATGTAATGTATCTTACTGCATAGATATATATCTAGCTATATAAATAGATAGTTATATATCAATATAGATATTTTTACAAATATCTAGCTTTACGTATAAATCTAAACTTCTACAGTTATGGTTTTGTAAGGCTGAAAACAGACATCCAGAATTTGTATTATTATCAGCATTATTCTTATAATTGCCATTGAGGTTATTCTAGGGGCAGGTAATAAACTGCATGAGGCTTTGACCAATTTTTACCATTTTAGGTAAAAAGCTGCATTGACTGCACTTCTGCATTTTCTGCGATATGGTAGGACTGCAAGCAAAGCCTGAGACAAGATATGTCAAATACACTCTATACAGTATGCGAGTTCATTTTCCAAGATAGAAACATTGGTCACACTGAACATTGTTGAACGTTTTCGCTGCAATGCATCCTGGGACGCTTGGATCCAGGTTCTATCATTCATGCTGCGCCATTTCAACCAACCTGTGTGGCTCATATTCACTTTGGGTTGACGAGTGGCATGGTCATGGTGTAGGCCGAGCCTTTTTTGCCACTTCATCCGCCTCCGATCAAGCATAAAGACTTGCCCATAAGCATTCCCCACCCTAGAATAACTTAACCTACCCATTCCCCTATCTGAAATAACTGTACCTACCTCAAAAGAAGTGATAAGCAGCGATCAATTTGACTGTTGCTGGCTGCCGTCTCCCGCTTAAGGGCGAATTTCAAACGTTGTCCATCACAGAGACAAATGATCTGGCTCCAGCAGCGTCTAAAGGAGTACCTGTTTGCTCACTTCTAGCTCCAGTGGAGACTGACGGAAAAATGGCCGCTAACGACCTGTGGTCCTTGTTCCGGGTGCGCGTGTCACCATCGAGCCTTAATGACATCATAAAGCCGCTTCAAGTGCAAGACTTGCAGGCTTATATACAGTCTATCTATCTATCTATGTAATGTATCTTACTGCATAGATATATATCTAGCTATATAAATAGATAGTTATATATCAATATAGATATTTTTACAAATATCTAGCTTTACGTATAAATCTAAACTTCTACAGTTATGGTTTTGTAAGGCTGAAAACAGACATCCAGAATTTGTATTATTATCAGCATTATTCTTATAATTCCATTGAGGTTATTCCAGGGGCAGGTAATACACTGCATGAGGCTTTGACCATTTTTTACCATTTTAGGTAAAAAGCTGCATTGACTGCACTTCTGCATTTTCTGCGATATGGTAGGACTGCAAGCAAAGCCTGAGACAAGATATGTCAAATACACTCTATACAGTATGCGAGTTCATTTTCCAAGATAGAAACATTGGTCACACTGAACATTGTTGAACGTTTTCGCTGCAATGCATCCTGGGACGCTTGGATCCAGGTTCTATCATTCATGCTGCGCCATTTCAACCAACCTGTGTGGCTCATATTCACTTTGGGTTGACGAGTGGCATGGTCATGGTGTAGGCCGAGCCTTTTTTGCCACTTCATCCGCCTCCGATCAAGCATAAAGACTTGCCCATAAGCATTCCCCACCCTAGAATAACTTAACCTACCCATTCCCCTATCTGAAATAACTGTACCTACCTCAAAAGAAGTGATAAGCAGCGATCAATTTGACTGTTGCTGGCTGCCGTCTCCCGCTTAAGGGCGAATTTCAAACGTTGTCCATCACAGAGACAAATGATCTGGCTCCAGCAGCGTCTAAAGGAGTACCTGTTTGCTCACTTCTAGCTCCAGTGGAGACTGACGGAAAAATGGCCGCTAACAACCTGTGGTCCTTGTTCCGGGTGCGCGTGTCACCATCGAGCCTTAATGACATCATAAAGCCGCTTCAAGTGCAAGACTTGCAGGCTTATATACAGTCTATCTATCTATCTATGTAATGTATCTTACTGCATAGATATATATCTAGCTATATAAATAGATAGTTATATATCAATATAGATATTTTTACAAAAATCTAGCTTTACGTATAAATCTAAACTTCTACAGTTATGGTTTTGTAAGGCTGAAAACAGACATCCAGAATTTGTATTATTATCAGCATTATTCTTATAATTCCATTGAGGTTATTCCAGGGGCAGGTAATACACTGCATGAGGCTTTGACCATTTTTTACCATTTTAGGTAAAAAGCTGCATTGACTGCACTTCTGCATTTTCTGCGATATGGTAGGACTGCAAGCAAAGCCTGAGACAAGATATGTCAAATACACTCTATACAGTATGCGAGTTCATTTTCCAAGATAGAAACATTGGTCACACTGAACATTGTTGAACGTTTTCGCTGCAATGCATCCTGGGACGCTTGGATCCAGGTTCTATCATTCATGCTGCGCCATTTCAACCAACCTGTGTGGCTCATATTCACTTTGGGTTGACGAGTGGCATGGTCATGGTGTAGGCCGAGCCTTTTTTGCCACTTCATCCGCCTCCGATCAAGCATAAAGACTTGCCCATAAGCATTCCCCACCCTAGAATAACTTAACCTACCCATTCCCCTATCTGAAATAACTGTACCTACCTCAAAAGAAGTGATAAGCAGCGATCAATTTGACTGTTGCTGGCTGCCGTCTCCCGCTTAAGGGCGAATTTCAAACGTTGTCCATCACAGAGACAAATGATCTGGCTCCAGCAGCGTCTAAAGGAGTACCTGTTTGCTCACTTCTAGCTCCAGTGGAGACTGACGGAAAAATGGCCGCTAACAACCTGTGGTCCTTGTTCCGGGTGCGCGTGTCACCATCGAGCCTTAATGACATCATAAAGCCGCTTCAAGTGCAAGACTTGCAGGCTTATATACAGTCTATCTATCTATCTATGTAATGTATCTTACTGCATAGATATATATCTAGCTATATAAATAGATAGTTATATATCAATATAGATATTTTTACAAAAATCTAGCTTTACGTATAAATCTAAACTTCTACAGTTATGGTTTTGTAAGGCTGAAAACAGACATCCAGAATTTGTATTATTATCAGCATTATTCTTATAATTCCATTGAGGTTATTCCAGGGGCAGGTAATACACTGCATGAGGCTTTGACCATTTTTTACCATTTTAGGTAAAAAGCTGCATTGACTGCACTTCTGCATTTTCTGCGATATGGTAGGACTGCAAGCAAAGCCTGAGACAAGATATGTCAAATACACTCTATACAGTATGCGAGTTCATTTTCCAAGATAGAAACATTGGTCACACTGAACATTGTTGAACGTTTTCGCTGCAATGCATCCTGGGACGCTTGGATCCAGGTTCTATCATTCATGCTGCGCCATTTCAACCAACCTGTGTGGCTCATATTCACTTTGGGTTGACGAGTGGCATGGTCATGGTGTAGGCCGAGCCTTTTTTGCCACTTCATCCGCCTCCGATCAAGCATAAAGACTTGCCCATAAGCATTCCCCACCCTAGAATAACTTAACCTACCCATTCCCCTATCTGAAATAACTGTACCTACCTCAAAAGAAGTGATAAGCAGCGATCAATTTGACTGTTGCTGGCTGCCGTCTCCCGCTTAAGGGCGAATTTCAAACGTTGTCCATCACAGAGACAAATGATCTGGCTCCAGCAGCGTCTAAAGGAGTACCTGTTTGCTCACTTCTAGCTCCAGTGGAGACTGACGGAAAAATGGCCGCTAACAACCTGTGGTCCTTGTTCCGGGTGCGCGTGTCACCATCGAGCCTTAATGACATCATAAAGCCGCTTCAAGTGCAAGACTTGCAGGCTTATATACAGTCTATCTATCTATCTATCTATGTAATGTATCTTACTGCATAGATATATATCTAGCTATATAAATAGATAGTTATATATCAATATAGATATTTTTACAAATATCTAGCTTTACGTATAAATCTAAACTTCTACAGTTATGGTTTTGTAAGGCTGAAAACAGACATCCAGAATTTGTATTATTATCAGCATTATTCTTATAATTCCATTGAGGTTATTCCAGGGGCAGGTAATACACTGCATGAGGCTTTGACCATTTTTTACCATTTTAGGTAAAAAGCTGCATTGACTGCACTTCTGCATTTTCTGCGATATGGTAGGACTGCAAGCAAAGCCTGAGACAAGATATGTCAAATACACTCTATACAGTATGCGAGTTCATTTTCCAAGATAGAAACATTGGTCACACTGAACATTGTTGAACGTTTTCGCTGCAATGCATCCTGGGACGCTTGGATCCAGGTTCTATCACTCATGCTGCGCCATTTCAACCAACCTGTGTGGCTCATATTCACTTTGGGTTGACGAGTGGCATGGTCATGGTGTAGGCCGAGCCTTTTTTGCCACTTCATCCGCCTCCGATCAAGCATAAAGACTTGCCCATAAGCATTCCCCACCCTAGAATAACTTAACCTACCCATTCCCCTATCTGAAATAACTGTACCTACCTCAAAAGAAGTGATAAGCAGCGATCAATTTGACTGTTGCTGGCTGCCGTCTCCCGCTTAAGGGCGAATTTCAAACGTTGTCCATCACAGAGACAAATGATCTGGCTCCAGCAGCGTCTAAAGGAGTACCTGTTTGCTCACTTCTAGCTCCAGTGGAGACTGACGGAAAAATGGCCGCTAACAACCTGTGGTCCTTGTTCCGGGTGCGCGTGTCACCATCGAGCCTTAATGACATCATAAAGCCGCTTCAAGTGCAAGACTTGCAGGCTTATATACAGTCTATCTATCTATCTATCTATCTATCTATCTATGTAATGTATCTTACTGCATAGATATATATCTAGCTATATAAATAGATAGTTATATATCAATATAGATATTTTTACAAATATCTAGCTTTACGTATAAATCTAAACTTCTACAGTTATGGTTTTGTAAGGCTGAAAACAGACATCCAGAATTTGTATTATTATCAGCATTATTCTTATAATTGCCATTGAGGTTATTCTAGGGGCAGGTAATAAACTGCATGAGGCTTTGACCAATTTTTACCATTTTAGGTAAAAAGCTGCATTGACTGCACTTCTGCATTTTCTGCGATATGGTAGGACTGCAAGCAAAGCCTGAGACAAGATATGTCAAATACACTCTATACAGTATGCGAGTTCATTTTCCAAGATAGAAACATTGGTCACACTGAACATTGTTGAACGTTTTCGCTGCAATGCATCCTGGGACGCTTGGATCCAGGTTCTATCATTCATGCTGCGCCATTTCAACCAACCTGTGTGGCTCATATTCACTTTGGGTTGACGAGTGGCATGGTCATGGTGTAGGCCGAGCCTTTTTTGCCACTTCATCCGCCTCCGATCAAGCATAAAGACTTGCCCATAAGCATTCCCCACCCTAGAATAACTTAACCTACCCATTCCCCTATCTGAAATAACTGTACCTACCTCAAAAGAAGTGATAAGCAGCGATCAATTTGACTGTTGCTGGCTGCCGTCTCCCGCTTAAGGGCGAATTTCAAACGTTGTCCATCACAGAGACAAATGATCTGGCTCCAGCAGCGTCTAAAGGAGTACCTGTTTGCTCACTTCTAGCTCCAGTGGAGACTGACGGAAAAATGGCCGCTAACAACCTGTGGTCCTTGTTCCGGGTGCGCGTGTCACCATCGAGCCTTAATGACATCATAAAGCCGCTTCAAGTGCAAGACTTGCAGGCTTATATACAGTCTATCTATCTATCTATGTAATGTATCTTACTGCATAGATATATATCTAGCTATATAAATAGATAGTTATATATCAATATAGATATTTTTACAAATATCTAGCTTTACGTATAAATCTAAACTTCTACAGTTATGGTTTTGTAAGGCTGAAAACAGACATCCAGAATTTGTATTATTATCAGCATTATTCTTATAATTCCATTGAGGTTATTCCAGGGGCAGGTAATACACTGCATGAGGCTTTGACCATTTTTTACCATTTTAGGTAAAAAGCTGCATTGACTGCACTTCTGCATTTTCTGCGATATGGTAGGACTGCAAGCAAAGCCTGAGACAAGATATGTCAAATACACTCTATACAGTATGCGAGTTCATTTTCCAAGATAGAAACATTGGTCACACTGAACATTGTTGAACGTTTTCGCTGCAATGCATCCTGGGACGCTTGGATCCAGGTTCTATCATTCATGCTGCGCCATTTCAACCAACCTGTGTGGCTCATATTCACTTTGGGTTGACGAGTGGCATGGTCATGGTGTAGGCCGAGCCTTTTTTGCCACTTCATCCGCCTCCGATCAAGCATAAAGACTTGCCCATAAGCATTCCCCACCCTAGAATAACTTAACCTACCCATTCCCCTATCTGAAATAACTGTACCTACCTCAAAAGAAGTGATAAGCAGCGATCAATTTGACTGTTGCTGGCTGCCGTCTCCCGCTTAAGGGCGAATTTCAAACGTTGTCCATCACAGAGACAAATGATCTGGCTCCAGCAGCGTCTAAAGGAGTACCTGTTTGCTCACTTCTAGCTCCAGTGGAGACTGACGGAAAAATGGCCGCTAACGACCTGTGGTCCTTGTTCCGGGTGCGCGTGTCACCATCGAGCCTTAATGACATCATAAAGCCGCTTCAAGTGCAAGACTTGCAGGCTTATATACAGTCTATCTATCTATCTATGTAATGTATCTTACTGCATAGATATATATCTAGCTATATAAATAGATAGTTATATATCAATATAGATATTTTTACAAAAATCTAGCTTTACGTATAAATCTAAACTTCTACAGTTATGGTTTTGTAAGGCTGAAAACAGACATCCAGAATTTGTATTATTATCAGCATTATTCTTATAATTCCATTGAGGTTATTCCAGGGGCAGGTAATACACTGCATGAGGCTTTGACCATTTTTTACCATTTTAGGTAAAAAGCTGCATTGACTGCACTTCTGCATTTTCTGCGATATGGTAGGACTGCAAGCAAAGCCTGAGACAAGATATGTCAAATACACTCTATACAGTATGCGAGTTCATTTTCCAAGATAGAAACATTGGTCACACTGAACATTGTTGAACGTTTTCGCTGCAATGCATCCTGGGACGCTTGGATCCAGGTTCTATCATTCATGCTGCGCCATTTCAACCAACCTGTGTGGCTCATATTCACTTTGGGTTGACGAGTGGCATGGTCATGGTGTAGGCCGAGCCTTTTTTGCCACTTCATCCGCCTCCGATCAAGCATAAAGACTTGCCCATAAGCATTCCCCACCCTAGAATAACTTAACCTACCCATTCCCCTATCTGAAATAACTGTACCTACCTCAAAAGAAGTGATAAGCAGCGATCAATTTGACTGTTGCTGGCTGCCGTCTCCCGCTTAAGGGCGAATTTCAAACGTTGTCCATCACAGAGACAAATGATCTGGCTCCAGCAGCGTCTAAAGGAGTACCTGTTTGCTCACTTCTAGCTCCAGTGGAGACTGACGGAAAAATGGCCGCTAACAACCTGTGGTCCTTGTTCCGGGTGCGCGTGTCACCATCGAGCCTTAATGACATCATAAAGCCGCTTCAAGTGCAAGACTTGCAGGCTTATATACAGTCTATCTATCTATCTATGTAATGTATCTTACTGCATAGATATATATCTAGCTATATAAATAGATAGTTATATATCAATATAGATATTTTTACAAATATCTAGCTTTACGTATAAATCTAAACTTCTACAGTTATGGTTTTGTAAGGCTGAAAACAGACATCCAGAATTTGTATTATTATCAGCATTATTCTTATAATTCCATTGAGGTTATTCCAGGGGCAGGTAATACACTGCATGAGGCTTTGACCATTTTTTACCATTTTAGGTAAAAAGCTGCATTGACTGCACTTCTGCATTTTCTGCGATATGGTAGGACTGCAAGCAAAGCCTGAGACAAGATATGTCAAATACACTCTATACAGTATGCGAGTTCATTTTCCAAGATAGAAACATTGGTCACACTGAACATTGTTGAACGTTTTCGCTGCAATGCATCCTGGGACGCTTGGATCCAGGTTCTATCACTCATGCTGCGCCATTTCAACCAACCTGTGTGGCTCATATTCACTTTGGGTTGACGAGTGGCATGGTCATGGTGTAGGCCGAGCCTTTTTTGCCACTTCATCCGCCTCCGATCAAGCATAAAGACTTGCCCATAAGCATTCCCCACCCTAGAATAACTTAACCTACCCATTCCCCTATCTGAAATAACTGTACCTACCTCAAAAGAAGTGATAAGCAGCGATCAATTTGACTGTTGCTGGCTGCCGTCTCCCGCTTAAGGGCGAATTTCAAACGTTGTCCATCACAGAGACAAATGATCTGGCTCCAGCAGCGTCTAAAGGAGTACCTGTTTGCTCACTTCTAGCTCCAGTGGAGACTGACGGAAAAATGGCCGCTAACAACCTGTGGTCCTTGTTCCGGGTGCGCGTGTCACCATCGAGCCTTAATGACATCATAAAGCCGCTTCAAGTGCAAGACTTGCAGGCTTATATACAGTCTATCTATCTATCTATCTATCTATCTATGTAATGTATCTTACTGCATAGATATATATCTAGCTATATAAATAGATAGTTATATATCAATATAGATATTTTTACAAATATCTAGCTTTACGTATAAATCTAAACTTCTACAGTTATGGTTTTGTAAGGCTGAAAACAGACATCCAGAATTTGTATTATTATCAGCATTATTCTTATAATTGCCATTGAGGTTATTCTAGGGGCAGGTAATAAACTGCATGAGGCTTTGACCAATTTTTACCATTTTAGGTAAAAAGCTGCATTGACTGCACTTCTGCATTTTCTGCGATATGGTAGGACTGCAAGCAAAGCCTGAGACAAGATATGTCAAATACACTCTATACAGTATGCGAGTTCATTTTCCAAGATAGAAACATTGGTCACACTGAACATTGTTGAACGTTTTCGCTGCAATGCATCCTGGGACGCTTGGATCCAGGTTCTATCATTCATGCTGCGCCATTTCAACCAACCTGTGTGGCTCATATTCACTTTGGGTTGACGAGTGGCATGGTCATGGTGTAGGCCGAGCCTTTTTTGCCACTTCATCCGCCTCCGATCAAGCATAAAGACTTGCCCATAAGCATTCCCCACCCTAGAATAACTTAACCTACCCATTCCCCTATCTGAAATAACTGTACCTACCTCAAAAGAAGTGATAAGCAGCGATCAATTTGACTGTTGCTGGCTGCCGTCTCCCGCTTAAGGGCGAATTTCAAACGTTGTCCATCACAGAGACAAATGATCTGGCTCCAGCAGCGTCTAAAGGAGTACCTGTTTGCTCACTTCTAGCTCCAGTGGAGACTGACGGAAAAATGGCCGCTAACAACCTGTGGTCCTTGTTCCGGGTGCGCGTGTCACCATCGAGCCTTAATGACATCATAAAGCCGCTTCAAGTGCAAGACTTGCAGGCTTATATACAGTCTATCTATCTATCTATGTAATGTATCTTACTGCATAGATATATATCTAGCTATATAAATAGATAGTTATATATCAATATAGATATTTTTACAAATATCTAGCTTTACGTATAAATCTAAACTTCTACAGTTATGGTTTTGTAAGGCTGAAAACAGACATCCAGAATTTGTATTATTATCAGCATTATTCTTATAATTCCATTGAGGTTATTCCAGGGGCAGGTAATACACTGCATGAGGCTTTGACCATTTTTTACCATTTTAGGTAAAAAGCTGCATTGACTGCACTTCTGCATTTTCTGCGATATGGTAGGACTGCAAGCAAAGCCTGAGACAAGATATGTCAAATACACTCTATACAGTATGCGAGTTCATTTTCCAAGATAGAAACATTGGTCACACTGAACATTGTTGAACGTTTTCGCTGCAATGCATCCTGGGACGCTTGGATCCAGGTTCTATCATTCATGCTGCGCCATTTCAACCAACCTGTGTGGCTCATATTCACTTTGGGTTGACGAGTGGCATGGTCATGGTGTAGGCCGAGCCTTTTTTGCCACTTCATCCGCCTCCGATCAAGCATAAAGACTTGCCCATAAGCATTCCCCACCCTAGAATAACTTAACCTACCCATTCCCCTATCTGAAATAACTGTACCTACCTCAAAAGAAGTGATAAGCAGCGATCAATTTGACTGTTGCTGGCTGCCGTCTCCCGCTTAAGGGCGAATTTCAAACGTTGTCCATCACAGAGACAAATGATCTGGCTCCAGCAGCGTCTAAAGGAGTACCTGTTTGCTCACTTCTAGCTCCAGTGGAGACTGACGGAAAAATGGCCGCTAACGACCTGTGGTCCTTGTTCCGGGTGCGCGTGTCACCATCGAGCCTTAATGACATCATAAAGCCGCTTCAAGTGCAAGACTTGCAGGCTTATATACAGTCTATCTATCTATCTATGTAATGTATCTTACTGCATAGATATATATCTAGCTATATAAATAGATAGTTATATATCAATATAGATATTTTTACAAATATCTAGCTTTACGTATAAATCTAAACTTCTACAGTTATGGTTTTGTAAGGCTGAAAACAGACATCCAGAATTTGTATTATTATCAGCATTATTCTTATAATTCCATTGAGGTTATTCCAGGGGCAGGTAATACACTGCATGAGGCTTTGACCATTTTTTACCATTTTAGGTAAAAAGCTGCATTGACTGCACTTCTGCATTTTCTGCGATATGGTAGGACTGCAAGCAAAGCCTGAGACAAGATATGTCAAATACACTCTATACAGTATGCGAGTTCATTTTCCAAGATAGAAACATTGGTCACACTGAACATTGTTGAACGTTTTCGCTGCAATGCATCCTGGGACGCTTGGATCCAGGTTCTATCATTCATGCTGCGCCATTTCAACCAACCTGTGTGGCTCATATTCACTTTGGGTTGACGAGTGGCATGGTCATGGTGTAGGCCGAGCCTTTTTTGCCACTTCATCCGCCTCCGATCAAGCATAAAGACTTGCCCATAAGCATTCCCCACCCTAGAATAACTTAACCTACCCATTCCCCTATCTGAAATAACTGTACCTACCTCAAAAGAAGTGATAAGCAGCGATCAATTTGACTGTTGCTGGCTGCCGTCTCCCGCTTAAGGGCGAATTTCAAACGTTGTCCATCACAGAGACAAATGATCTGGCTCCAGCAGCGTCTAAAGGAGTACCTGTTTGCTCACTTCTAGCTCCAGTGGAGACTGACGGAAAAATGGCCGCTAACAACCTGTGGTCCTTGTTCCGGGTGCGCGTGTCACCATCGAGCCTTAATGACATCATAAAGCCGCTTCAAGTGCAAGACTTGCAGGCTTATATACAGTCTATCTATCTATCTATGTAATGTATCTTACTGCATAGATATATATCTAGCTATATAAATAGATAGTTATATATCAATATAGATATTTTTACAAAAATCTAGCTTTACGTATAAATCTAAACTTCTACAGTTATGGTTTTGTAAGGCTGAAAACAGACATCCAGAATTTGTATTATTATCAGCATTATTCTTATAATTCCATTGAGGTTATTCCAGGGGCAGGTAATACACTGCATGAGGCTTTGACCATTTTTTACCATTTTAGGTAAAAAGCTGCATTGACTGCACTTCTGCATTTTCTGCGATATGGTAGGACTGCAAGCAAAGCCTGAGACAAGATATGTCAAATACACTCTATACAGTATGCGAGTTCATTTTCCAAGATAGAAACATTGGTCACACTGAACATTGTTGAACGTTTTCGCTGCAATGCATCCTGGGACGCTTGGATCCAGGTTCTATCATTCATGCTGCGCCATTTCAACCAACCTGTGTGGCTCATATTCACTTTGGGTTGACGAGTGGCATGGTCATGGTGTAGGCCGAGCCTTTTTTGCCACTTCATCCGCCTCCGATCAAGCATAAAGACTTGCCCATAAGCATTCCCCACCCTAGAATAACTTAACCTACCCATTCCCCTATCTGAAATAACTGTACCTACCTCAAAAGAAGTGATAAGCAGCGATCAATTTGACTGTTGCTGGCTGCCGTCTCCCGCTTAAGGGCGAATTTCAAACGTTGTCCATCACAGAGACAAATGATCTGGCTCCAGCAGCGTCTAAAGGAGTACCTGTTTGCTCACTTCTAGCTCCAGTGGAGACTGACGGAAAAATGGCCGCTAACAACCTGTGGTCCTTGTTCCGGGTGCGCGTGTCACCATCGAGCCTTAATGACATCATAAAGCCGCTTCAAGTGCAAGACTTGCAGGCTTATATACAGTCTATCTATCTATCTATGTAATGTATCTTACTGCATAGATATATATCTAGCTATATAAATAGATAGTTATATATCAATATAGATATTTTTACAAATATCTAGCTTTACGTATAAATCTAAACTTCTACAGTTATGGTTTTGTAAGGCTGAAAACAGACATCCAGAATTTGTATTATTATCAGCATTATTCTTATAATTCCATTGAGGTTATTCCAGGGGCAGGTAATACACTGCATGAGGCTTTGACCATTTTTTACCATTTTAGGTAAAAAGCTGCATTGACTGCACTTCTGCATTTTCTGCGATATGGTAGGACTGCAAGCAAAGCCTGAGACAAGATATGTCAAATACACTCTATACAGTATGCGAGTTCATTTTCCAAGATAGAAACATTGGTCACACTGAACATTGTTGAACGTTTTCGCTGCAATGCATCCTGGGACGCTTGGATCCAGGTTCTATCACTCATGCTGCGCCATTTCAACCAACCTGTGTGGCTCATATTCACTTTGGGTTGACGAGTGGCATGGTCATGGTGTAGGCCGAGCCTTTTTTGCCACTTCATCCGCCTCCGATCAAGCATAAAGACTTGCCCATAAGCATTCCCCACCCTAGAATAACTTAACCTACCCATTCCCCTATCTGAAATAACTGTACCTACCTCAAAAGAAGTGATAAGCAGCGATCAATTTGACTGTTGCTGGCTGCCGTCTCCCGCTTAAGGGCGAATTTCAAACGTTGTCCATCACAGAGACAAATGATCTGGCTCCAGCAGCGTCTAAAGGAGTACCTGTTTGCTCACTTCTAGCTCCAGTGGAGACTGACGGAAAAATGGCCGCTAACAACCTGTGGTCCTTGTTCCGGGTGCGCGTGTCACCATCGAGCCTTAATGACATCATAAAGCCGCTTCAAGTGCAAGACTTGCAGGCTTATATACAGTCTATCTATCTATCTATCTATCTATCTATGTAATGTATCTTACTGCATAGATATATATCTAGCTATATAAATAGATAGTTA
>NW_027101911.1:0-106423 GCF_035609145.1 Eleutherodactylus coqui | reverse complement strand
TATATATCAATATAGATATTTCTACAAATATCTAGCTTTACGTATAAATTTAAACTTCTATAGTTATGGTTTTGTAGGGCTGAAAACATACATACAAAATTTGTATTATTATCAGCATTACTCTTATAATTGCCATTGATGTTATTCCAGGGACAGGTAATAAACCGCATGAGGCTTTGACCAATTTTTACCATTTTAGGTAAAAAGCTGCATTGACTGCACTTCTGCATTTTGTGGGATATGGTAGGACTGCAAGCAAATCCTGAGACAAGATATATCAAAAACACTCCATACAGCATGCAATTTCATTTTCCAAGATAGAAACATTGGTCACGCTGAACATTGTTGAACGTTTTCGCTGCAATGCATCCTGGGACGCTTGGATCCAGGTTCCATCATTCATGTTGCGCTATTTCAACCAACCTGTGTGGCTCATATTCACTTTGGGTTGACGATTGGCATGGTCATGGTGTAGGCCGAGCCTTTTTTGCCACTTCATCCGCCTCCGATCAAGCATAATGCCTTGCCCATAAGCATTCCCCTCCCTGGAATAACTTAACCTACCCATTCCCCTATCTGGAATAACTGTACCTACCACAAAAGAAGTGATAAGCAGCGATCAATTTGACTGTTGTAGGCTGCCGTATCCCGCTTAAGGGCGAATTTCAAACGTTGTCCATCACAGAGACAAATGATCTGGCTCCAGCAGCGTCTATAGGAGTATCTGTCTGCTCACTTCTAGCTCCAGTGGAGACTGATGGAAAAATGGCCGCTAACAACCTGTGATCCTTGTTCCGGGTGCGCGTGTCACCATCGAGCCTTAATGACATCATAAAGCTGCTTCAAGTGCAAGACTTGCAGGCTTATATACAGTCTATCTATCTATCTATCTATCTATCTATCTATCTATCTATCTATCTATCTATCTAATGTATGTTACTGCATAGATATATATCTAGCTATATAAATAGATAGCTATATATCAATATAGATATTTCTACAAATATCTAGCTTTACGTATAAATTTAAACTTCTATAGTTATGGTTTTGTAGGGCTGAAAACATACATACAAAATTTGTATTATTATCAGCATTATTCTTATAATTGCCATTGATGTTATTCCAGGGGCAGGTAATAAACCGCATGAGTCTTTGACCAATTTTTACCATTTTAGGTAAAAAGCTGCATTGACTGTACTTCTGCATTTTGTGGGATATGGTAGGACTGCAAGCAAATCCTGAGACAAGATATGTCAAAAACACTCCATACAGCATGCAATTTCATTTTCCAAGATAGAAACATTGGTCACGCTGAACATTGTTGAACGTTTTCGCTGCAATGCATCCTGGGACGCTTGGATCCAGGTTCTATCATTCATGCTGCGCCATTTCAACCAACCTGTGTGGCTCATATTCACTTTGGGTTGACGAGTTGCATGGTCATGGTGTAGGCCGAGCCTTTTTTGCCACTTCATCCGCCTCCGATCAAGCATAATGCCTTGCCCATAAGCATTCCCCTCCCTGGAATAATTTAACCTACCCATTCCCCTATCTGGAATAACTGTACCTACC
Source organism: Eleutherodactylus coqui (assembly GCF_035609145.1). Lineage (NCBI taxonomy): Eukaryota > Metazoa > Chordata > Amphibia > Anura > Eleutherodactylidae > Eleutherodactylus > Eleutherodactylus coqui. The sequence goes on along the minus strand of NW_027101911.1, from coordinate 104,851 downwards.
ACAAAAGAAGTGATAAGCAGCGATCAATTTGACTGTTGTAGGCTGCCGTATCCCGCTTAAGGGCGAATTTCAAACGTTGTCCATCACAGAGACAAATGATCTGGCTCCAGCAGCGTCTATAGGAGTATCTGTCTGCTCACTTCTAGCTCCAGTGGAGACTGATGGAAAAATGGCCGCTAACAACCTGTGATCCTTGTTCCGGGTGCGCGTGTCACCATCGAGCCTTAATGACATCATAAAGCTGCTTCAAGTGCAAGACTTGCAGGCTTATATACAGTCTATCTATCTATCTATCTATCTAATGTATGTTACTGCATAGATATATATCTAGCTATATAAATAGATAGCTATATATCAATATAGATATTTCTACAAATATCTAGCTTTACGTATAAATTTAAACTTCTATAGTTATGGTTTTGTAGGGCTGAAAACATACATACAAAATTTGTATTATTATCAGCATTACTCTTATAATTGCCATTGATGTTATTCCAGGGACAGGTAATAAACCGCATGAGGCTTTGACCAATTTTTACCATTTTAGGTAAAAAGCTGCATTGACTGCACTTCTGCATTTTGTGGGATATGGTAGGACTGCAAGCAAATCCTGAGACAAGATATATCAAAAACACTCCATACAGCATGCAATTTCATTTTCCAAGATAGAAACATTGGTCACGCTGAACATTGTTGAACGTTTTCGCTGCAATGCATCCTGGGACGCTTGGATCCAGGTTCCATCATTCATGTTGCGCTATTTCAACCAACCTGTGTGGCTCATATTCACTTTGGGTTGACGATTGGCATGGTCATGGTGTAGGCCGAGCCTTTTTTGCCACTTCATCCGCCTCCGATCAAGCATAATGCCTTGCCCATAAGCATTCCCCTCCCTGGAATAACTTAACCTACCCATTCCCCTATCTGGAATAACTGTACCTACCACAAAAGAAGTGATAAGCAGCGATCAATTTGACTGTTGTAGGCTGCCGTATCCCGCTTAAGGGCGAATTTCAAACGTTGTCCATCACAGAGACAAATGATCTGGCTCCAGCAGCGTCTATAGGAGTATCTGTCTGCTCACTTCTAGCTCCAGTGGAGACTGATGGAAAAATGGCCGCTAACAACCTGTGATCCTTGTTCCGGGTGCGCGTGTCACCATCGAGCCTTAATGACATCATAAAGCTGCTTCAAGTGCAAGACTTGCAGGCTTATATACAGTCTATCTATCTATCTATCTATCTATCTATCTAATGTATGTTACTGCATAGATATATATCTAGCTATATAAATAGATAGCTATATATCAATATAGATATTTCTACAAATATCTAGCTTTACGTATAAATTTAAACTTCTATAGTTATGGTTTTGTAGGGCTGAAAACATACATACAAAATTTGTATTATTATCAGCATTATTCTTATAATTGCCATTGATGTTATTCCAGGGGCAGGTAATAAACCGCATGAGTCTTTGACCAATTTTTACCATTTTAGGTAAAAAGCTGCATTGACTGTACTTCTGCATTTTGTGGGATATGGTAGGACTGCAAGCAAATCCTGAGACAAGATATGTCAAAAACACTCCATACAGCATGCAATTTCATTTTCCAAGATAGAAACATTGGTCACGCTGAACATTGTTGAACGTTTTCGCTGCAATGCATCCTGGGACGCTTGGATCCAGGTTCTATCATTCATGCTGCGCCATTTCAACCAACCTGTGTGGCTCATATTCACTTTGGGTTGACGAGTTGCATGGTCATGGTGTAGGCCGAGCCTTTTTTGCCACTTCATCCGCCTCCGATCAAGCATAATGCCTTGCCCATAAGCATTCCCCTCCCTGGAATAACTTAACCTACCCATTCCCCTATCTGGAATAACTGTACCTACCACAAAAGAAGTGATAAGCAGCGATCAATTTGACTGTTGTAGGCTGCCGTCTCCCGCTTAAGGGCGAATTTCAAACGTTGTCCATCACAGAGACAAATGATCTGGCTCCAGCAGCGTCTATAGGAGTATCTGTCTGCTCACTTCTAGCTCCAGTGGAGACTGATGGAAAAATGGCCGCTAACAACCTGTGATCCTTGTTCCGGGTGCGCGTGTCACCATCGAGCCTTAATGACATCATAAAGCTGCTTCAAGTGCAAGACTTGCAGGCTTATATACAGTCTATCTATCTATCTATCTATCTATCTATCTAATGTATGTTACTGCATAGATATATATCTAGCTATATAAATAGATAGCTATATATCAATATAGATATTTCTACAAATATCTAGCTTTACGTATAAATTTAAACTTCTATAGTTATGGTTTTGTAGGGCTGAAAACATACATACAAAATTTGTATTATTATCAGCATTATTCTTATAATTGCCATTGATGTTATTCCAGGGACAGGTAATAAACCGCATGAGGCTTTGACCAATTTTTACCATTTTAGGTAAAAAGCTGCATTGACTGCACTTCTGCATTTTGTGGGATATGGTAGGACTGCAAGCAAATCCTGAGACAAGATATATCAAAAACACTCCATACAGCATGCAATTTCATTTTCCAAGATAGAAACATTGGTCACGCTGAACATTGTTGAACGTTTTCGCTGCAATGCATCCTGGGACGCTTGGATCCAGGTTCCATCATTCATGTTGCGCTATTTCAACCAACCTGTGTGGCTCATATTCACTTTGGGTTGACGATTGGCATGGTCATGGTGTAGGCCGAGCCTTTTTTGCCACTTCATCCGCCTCCGATCAAGCATAATGCCTTGCCCATAAGCATTCCCCTCCCTGGAATAACTTAACCTACCCATTCCCCTATCTGGAATAACTGTACCTACCACAAAAGAAGTGATAAGCAGCGATCAATTTGACTGTTGTAGGCTGCCGTATCCCGCTTAAGGGCGAATTTCAAACGTTGTCCATCACAGAGACAAATGATCTGGCTCCAGCAGCGTCTATAGGAGTATCTGTCTGCTCACTTCTAGCTCCAGTGGAGACTGATGGAAAAATGGCCGCTAACAACCTGTGATCCTTGTTCCGGGTGCGCGTGTCACCATCGAGCCTTAATGACATCATAAAGCTGCTTCAAGTGCAAGACTTGCAGGCTTATATACAGTCTATCTATCTATCTATCTATCTATCTATCTATCTATCTATCTATCTATCTATCTAATGTATGTTACTGCATAGATATATATCTAGCTATATAAATAGATAGCTATATATCAATATAGATATTTCTACAAATATCTAGCTTTACGTATAAATTTAAACTTCTATAGTTATGGTTTTGTAGGGCTGAAAACATACATACAAAATTTGTATTATTATCAGCATTATTCTTATAATTGCCATTGATGTTATTCCAGGGGCAGGTAATAAACCGCATGAGTCTTTGACCAATTTTTACCATTTTAGGTAAAAAGCTGCATTGACTGTACTTCTGCATTTTGTGGGATATGGTAGGACTGCAAGCAAATCCTGAGACAAGATATGTCAAAAACACTCCATACAGCATGCAATTTCATTTTCCAAGATAGAAACATTGGTCACGCTGAACATTGTTGAACGTTTTCGCTGCAATGCATCCTGGGACGCTTGGATCCAGGTTCTATCATTCATGCTGCGCCATTTCAACCAACCTGTGTGGCTCATATTCACTTTGGGTTGACGAGTTGCATGGTCATGGTGTAGGCCGAGCCTTTTTTGCCACTTCATCCGCCTCCGATCAAGCATAATGCCTTGCCCATAAGCATTCCCCTCCCTGGAATAATTTAACCTACCCATTCCCCTATCTGGAATAACTGTACCTACCACAAAAGAAGTGATAAGCAGCGATCAATTTGACTGTTGTAGGCTGCCGTATCCCGCTTAAGGGCGAATTTCAAACGTTGTCCATCACAGAGACAAATGATCTGGCTCCAGCAGCGTCTATAGGAGTATCTGTCTGCTCACTTCTAGCTCCAGTGGAGACTGATGGAAAAATGGCCGCTAACAACCTGTGATCCTTGTTCCGGGTGCGCGTGTCACCATCGAGCCTTAATGACATCATAAAGCTGCTTCAAGTGCAAGACTTGCAGGCTTATATACAGTCTATCTATCTATCTATCTATCTAATGTATGTTACTGCATAGATATATATCTAGCTATATAAATAGATAGCTATATATCAATATAGATATTTCTACAAATATCTAGCTTTACGTATAAATTTAAACTTCTATAGTTATGGTTTTGTAGGGCTGAAAACATACATACAAAATTTGTATTATTATCAGCATTACTCTTATAATTGCCATTGATGTTATTCCAGGGACAGGTAATAAACCGCATGAGGCTTTGACCAATTTTTACCATTTTAGGTAAAAAGCTGCATTGACTGCACTTCTGCATTTTGTGGGATATGGTAGGACTGCAAGCAAATCCTGAGACAAGATATATCAAAAACACTCCATACAGCATGCAATTTCATTTTCCAAGATAGAAACATTGGTCACGCTGAACATTGTTGAACGTTTTCGCTGCAATGCATCCTGGGACGCTTGGATCCAGGTTCCATCATTCATGTTGCGCTATTTCAACCAACCTGTGTGGCTCATATTCACTTTGGGTTGACGATTGGCATGGTCATGGTGTAGGCCGAGCCTTTTTTGCCACTTCATCCGCCTCCGATCAAGCATAATGCCTTGCCCATAAGCATTCCCCTCCCTGGAATAACTTAACCTACCCATTCCCCTATCTGGAATAACTGTACCTACCACAAAAGAAGTGATAAGCAGCGATCAATTTGACTGTTGTAGGCTGCCGTATCCCGCTTAAGGGCGAATTTCAAACGTTGTCCATCACAGAGACAAATGATCTGGCTCCAGCAGCGTCTATAGGAGTATCTGTCTGCTCACTTCTAGCTCCAGTGGAGACTGATGGAAAAATGGCCGCTAACAACCTGTGATCCTTGTTCCGGGTGCGCGTGTCACCATCGAGCCTTAATGACATCATAAAGCTGCTTCAAGTGCAAGACTTGCAGGCTTATATACAGTCTATCTATCTATCTATCTATCTATCTATCTAATGTATGTTACTGCATAGATATATATCTAGCTATATAAATAGATAGCTATATATCAATATAGATATTTCTACAAATATCTAGCTTTACGTATAAATTTAAACTTCTATAGTTATGGTTTTGTAGGGCTGAAAACATACATACAAAATTTGTATTATTATCAGCATTATTCTTATAATTGCCATTGATGTTATTCCAGGGGCAGGTAATAAACCGCATGAGTCTTTGACCAATTTTTACCATTTTAGGTAAAAAGCTGCATTGACTGTACTTCTGCATTTTGTGGGATATGGTAGGACTGCAAGCAAATCCTGAGACAAGATATGTCAAAAACACTCCATACAGCATGCAATTTCATTTTCCAAGATAGAAACATTGGTCACGCTGAACATTGTTGAACGTTTTCGCTGCAATGCATCCTGGGACGCTTGGATCCAGGTTCTATCATTCATGCTGCGCCATTTCAACCAACCTGTGTGGCTCATATTCACTTTGGGTTGACGAGTTGCATGGTCATGGTGTAGGCCGAGCCTTTTTTGCCACTTCATCCGCCTCCGATCAAGCATAATGCCTTGCCCATAAGCATTCCCCTCCCTGGAATAACTTAACCTACCCATTCCCCTATCTGGAATAACTGTACCTACCACAAAAGAAGTGATAAGCAGCGATCAATTTGACTGTTGTAGGCTGCCGTCTCCCGCTTAAGGGCGAATTTCAAACGTTGTCCATCACAGAGACAAATGATCTGGCTCCAGCAGCGTCTATAGGAGTATCTGTCTGCTCACTTCTAGCTCCAGTGGAGACTGATGGAAAAATGGCCGCTAACAACCTGTGATCCTTGTTCCGGGTGCGCGTGTCACCATCGAGCCTTAATGACATCATAAAGCTGCTTCAAGTGCAAGACTTGCAGGCTTATATACAGTCTATCTATCTATCTATCTATCTATCTATCTAATGTATGTTACTGCATAGATATATATCTAGCTATATAAATAGATAGCTATATATCAATATAGATATTTCTACAAATATCTAGCTTTACGTATAAATTTAAACTTCTATAGTTATGGTTTTGTAGGGCTGAAAACATACATACAAAATTTGTATTATTATCAGCATTATTCTTATAATTGCCATTGATGTTATTCCAGGGACAGGTAATAAACCGCATGAGGCTTTGACCAATTTTTACCATTTTAGGTAAAAAGCTGCATTGACTGCACTTCTGCATTTTGTGGGATATGGTAGGACTGCAAGCAAATCCTGAGACAAGATATATCAAAAACACTCCATACAGCATGCAATTTCATTTTCCAAGATAGAAACATTGGTCACGCTGAACATTGTTGAACGTTTTCGCTGCAATGCATCCTGGGACGCTTGGATCCAGGTTCCATCATTCATGTTGCGCTATTTCAACCAACCTGTGTGGCTCATATTCACTTTGGGTTGACGATTGGCATGGTCATGGTGTAGGCCGAGCCTTTTTTGCCACTTCATCCGCCTCCGATCAAGCATAATGCCTTGCCCATAAGCATTCCCCTCCCTGGAATAACTTAACCTACCCATTCCCCTATCTGGAATAACTGTACCTACCACAAAAGAAGTGATAAGCAGCGATCAATTTGACTGTTGTAGGCTGCCGTATCCCGCTTAAGGGCGAATTTCAAACGTTGTCCATCACAGAGACAAATGATCTGGCTCCAGCAGCGTCTATAGGAGTATCTGTCTGCTCACTTCTAGCTCCAGTGGAGACTGATGGAAAAATGGCCGCTAACAACCTGTGATCCTTGTTCCGGGTGCGCGTGTCACCATCGAGCCTTAATGACATCATAAAGCTGCTTCAAGTGCAAGACTTGCAGGCTTATATACAGTCTATCTATCTATCTATCTATCTAATGTATGTTACTGCATAGATATATATCTAGCTATATAAATAGATAGCTATATATCAATATAGATATTTCTACAAATATCTAGCTTTACGTATAAATTTAAACTTCTATAGTTATGGTTTTGTAGGGCTGAAAACATACATACAAAATTTGTATTATTATCAGCATTATTCTTATAATTGCCATTGATGTTATTCCAGGGGCAGGTAATAAACCGCATGAGGCTTTGACCAATTTTTACCATTTTAGGTAAAAAGCTGCATTGACTGCACTTCTGCATTTTGTGGGATATGGTAGGACTGCAAGCAAATCCTGAGACAAGATATATCAAAAACACTCCATACAGCATGCAATTTCATTTTCCAAGATAGAAACATTGGTCACGCTGAACATTGTTGAACGTTTTCGCTGCAATGCATCCTGGGACGCTTGGATCCAGGTTCCATCATTCATGTTGCGCTATTTCAACCAACCTGTGTGGCTCATATTCACTTTGGGTTGACGATTGGCATGGTCATGGTGTAGGCCGAGCCTTTTTTGCCACTTCATCCGCCTCCGATCAAGCATAATGCCTTGCCCATAAGCATTCCCCTCCCTGGAATAACTTAACCTACCCATTCCCCTATCTGGAATAACTGTACCTACCACAAAAGAAGTGATAAGCAGCGATCAATTTGACTGTTGTAGGCTGCCGTATCCCGCTTAAGGGCGAATTTCAAACGTTGTCCATCACAGAGACAAATGATCTGGCTCCAGCAGCGTCTATAGGAGTATCTGTCTGCTCACTTCTAGCTCCAGTGGAGACTGATGGAAAAATGGCCGCTAACAACCTGTGATCCTTGTTCCGGGTGCGCGTGTCACCATCGAGCCTTAATGACATCATAAAGCTGCTTCAAGTGCAAGACTTGCAGGCTTATATACAGTCTATCTATCTATCTATCTATCTATCTATCTATCTATCTATCTAATGTATGTTACTGCATAGATATATATCTAGCTATATAAATAGATAGCTATATATCAATATAGATATTTCTACAAATATCTAGCTTTACGTATAAATTTAAACTTCTATAGTTATGGTTTTGTAGGGCTGAAAACATACATACAAAATTTGTATTATTATCAGCATTATTCTTATAATTGCCATTGATGTTATTCCAGGGGCAGGTAATAAACCGCATGAGTCTTTGACCAATTTTTACCATTTTAGGTAAAAAGCTGCATTGACTGTACTTCTGCATTTTGTGGGATATGGTAGGACTGCAAGCAAATCCTGAGACAAGATATGTCAAAAACACTCCATACAGCATGCAATTTCATTTTCCAAGATAGAAACATTGGTCACGCTGAACATTGTTGAACGTTTTCGCTGCAATGCATCCTGGGACGCTTGGATCCAGGTTCTATCATTCATGCTGCGCCATTTCAACCAACCTGTGTGGCTCATATTCACTTTGGGTTGACGAGTTGCATGGTCATGGTGTAGGCCGAGCCTTTTTTGCCACTTCATCCGCCTCCGATCAAGCATAATGCCTTGCCCATAAGCATTCCCCTCCCTGGAATAACTTAACCTACCCATTCCCCTATCTGGAATAACTGTACCTACCACAAAAGAAGTGATAAGCAGCGATCAATTTGACTGTTGTAGGCTGCCGTCTCCCGCTTAAGGGCGAATTTCAAACGTTGTCCATCACAGAGACAAATGATCTGGCTCCAGCAGCGTCTATAGGAGTATCTGTCTGCTCACTTCTAGCTCCAGTGGAGACTGATGGAAAAATGGCCGCTAACAACCTGTGATCCTTGTTCCGGGTGCGCGTGTCACCATCGAGCCTTAATGACATCATAAAGCTGCTTCAAGTGCAAGACTTGCAGGCTTATATACAGTCTATCTATCTATCTATCTATCTAATGTATGTTACTGCATAGATATATATCTAGCTATATAAATAGATAGCTATATATCAATATAGATATTTCTACAAATATCTAGCTTTACGTATAAATTTAAACTTCTATAGTTATGGTTTTGTAGGGCTGAAAACATACATACAAAATTTGTATTATTATCAGCATTATTCTTATAATTGCCATTGATGTTATTCCAGGGACAGGTAATAAACCGCATGAGGCTTTGACCAATTTTTACCATTTTAGGTAAAAAGCTGCATTGACTGCACTTCTGCATTTTGTGGGATATGGTAGGACTGCAAGCAAATCCTGAGACAAGATATATCAAAAACACTCCATACAGCATGCAATTTCATTTTCCAAGATAGAAACATTGGTCACGCTGAACATTGTTGAACGTTTTCGCTGCAATGCATCCTGGGACGCTTGGATCCAGGTTCCATCATTCATGTTGCGCTATTTCAACCAACCTGTGTGGCTCATATTCACTTTGGGTTGACGATTGGCATGGTCATGGTGTAGGCCGAGCCTTTTTTGCCACTTCATCCGCCTCCGATCAAGCATAATGCCTTGCCCATAAGCATTCCCCTCCCTGGAATAACTTAACCTACCCATTCCCCTATCTGGAATAACTGTACCTACCACAAAAGAAGTGATAAGCAGCGATCAATTTGACTGTTGTAGGCTGCCGTATCCCGCTTAAGGGCGAATTTCAAACGTTGTCCATCACAGAGACAAATGATCTGGCTCCAGCAGCGTCTATAGGAGTATCTGTCTGCTCACTTCTAGCTCCAGTGGAGACTGATGGAAAAATGGCCGCTAACAACCTGTGATCCTTGTTCCGGGTGCGCGTGTCACCATCGAGCCTTAATGACATCATAAAGCTGCTTCAAGTGCAAGACTTGCAGGCTTATATACAGTCTATCTATCTATCTATCTATCTAATGTATGTTACTGCATAGATATATATCTAGCTATATAAATAGATAGCTATATATCAATATAGATATTTCTACAAATATCTAGCTTTACGTATAAATTTAAACTTCTATAGTTATGGTTTTGTAGGGCTGAAAACATACATACAAAATTTGTATTATTATCAGCATTACTCTTATAATTGCCATTGATGTTATTCCAGGGACAGGTAATAAACCGCATGAGGCTTTGACCAATTTTTACCATTTTAGGTAAAAAGCTGCATTGACTGCACTTCTGCATTTTGTGGGATATGGTAGGACTGCAAGCAAATCCTGAGACAAGATATATCAAAAACACTCCATACAGCATGCAATTTCATTTTCCAAGATAGAAACATTGGTCACGCTGAACATTGTTGAACGTTTTCGCTGCAATGCATCCTGGGACGCTTGGATCCAGGTTCCATCATTCATGTTGCGCTATTTCAACCAACCTGTGTGGCTCATATTCACTTTGGGTTGACGATTGGCATGGTCATGGTGTAGGCCGAGCCTTTTTTGCCACTTCATCCGCCTCCGATCAAGCATAATGCCTTGCCCATAAGCATTCCCCTCCCTGGAATAACTTAACCTACCCATTCCCCTATCTGGAATAACTGTACCTACCACAAAAGAAGTGATAAGCAGCGATCAATTTGACTGTTGTAGGCTGCCGTATCCCGCTTAAGGGCGAATTTCAAACGTTGTCCATCACAGAGACAAATGATCTGGCTCCAGCAGCGTCTATAGGAGTATCTGTCTGCTCACTTCTAGCTCCAGTGGAGACTGATGGAAAAATGGCCGCTAACAACCTGTGATCCTTGTTCCGGGTGCGCGTGTCACCATCGAGCCTTAATGACATCATAAAGCTGCTTCAAGTGCAAGACTTGCAGGCTTATATACAGTCTATCTATCTATCTATCTATCTATCTATCTATCTATCTATCTATCTATCTATCTATCTATCTATCTAATGTATGTTACTGCATAGATATATATCTAGCTATATAAATAGATAGCTATATATCAATATAGATATTTCTACAAATATCTAGCTTTACGTATAAATTTAAACTTCTATAGTTATGGTTTTGTAGGGCTGAAAACATACATACAAAATTTGTATTATTATCAGCATTATTCTTATAATTGCCATTGATGTTATTCCAGGGGCAGGTAATAAACCGCATGAGTCTTTGACCAATTTTTACCATTTTAGGTAAAAAGCTGCATTGACTGTACTTCTGCATTTTGTGGGATATGGTAGGACTGCAAGCAAATCCTGAGACAAGATATGTCAAAAACACTCCATACAGCATGCAATTTCATTTTCCAAGATAGAAACATTGGTCACGCTGAACATTGTTGAACGTTTTCGCTGCAATGCATCCTGGGACGCTTGGATCCAGGTTCTATCATTCATGCTGCGCCATTTCAACCAACCTGTGTGGCTCATATTCACTTTGGGTTGACGAGTTGCATGGTCATGGTGTAGGCCGAGCCTTTTTTGCCACTTCATCCGCCTCCGATCAAGCATAATGCCTTGCCCATAAGCATTCCCCTCCCTGGAATAACTTAACCTACCCATTCCCCTATCTGGAATAACTGTACCTACCACAAAAGAAGTGATAAGCAGCGATCAATTTGACTGTTGTAGGCTGCCGTATCCCGCTTAAGGGCGAATTTCAAACGTTGTCCATCACAGAGACAAATGATCTGGCTCCAGCAGCGTCTATAGGAGTATCTGTCTGCTCACTTCTAGCTCCAGTGGAGACTGATGGAAAAATGGCCGCTAACAACCTGTGATCCTTGTTCCGGGTGCGCGTGTCACCATCGAGCCTTAATGACATCATAAAGCTGCTTCAAGTGCAAGACTTGCAGGCTTATATACAGTCTATCTATCTATCTATCTATCTAATGTATGTTACTGCATAGATATATATCTAGCTATATAAATAGATAGCTATATATCAATATAGATATTTCTACAAATATCTAGCTTTACGTATAAATTTAAACTTCTATAGTTATGGTTTTGTAGGGCTGAAAACATACATACAAAATTTGTATTATTATCAGCATTACTCTTATAATTGCCATTGATGTTATTCCAGGGACAGGTAATAAACCGCATGAGGCTTTGACCAATTTTTACCATTTTAGGTAAAAAGCTGCATTGACTGCACTTCTGCATTTTGTGGGATATGGTAGGACTGCAAGCAAATCCTGAGACAAGATATATCAAAAACACTCCATACAGCATGCAATTTCATTTTCCAAGATAGAAACATTGGTCACGCTGAACATTGTTGAACGTTTTCGCTGCAATGCATCCTGGGACGCTTGGATCCAGGTTCCATCATTCATGTTGCGCTATTTCAACCAACCTGTGTGGCTCATATTCACTTTGGGTTGACGATTGGCATGGTCATGGTGTAGGCCGAGCCTTTTTTGCCACTTCATCCGCCTCCGATCAAGCATAATGCCTTGCCCATAAGCATTCCCCTCCCTGGAATAACTTAACCTACCCATTCCCCTATCTGGAATAACTGTACCTACCACAAAAGAAGTGATAAGCAGCGATCAATTTGACTGTTGTAGGCTGCCGTATCCCGCTTAAGGGCGAATTTCAAACGTTGTCCATCACAGAGACAAATGATCTGGCTCCAGCAGCGTCTATAGGAGTATCTGTCTGCTCACTTCTAGCTCCAGTGGAGACTGATGGAAAAATGGCCGCTAACAACCTGTGATCCTTGTTCCGGGTGCGCGTGTCACCATCGAGCCTTAATGACATCATAAAGCTGCTTCAAGTGCAAGACTTGCAGGCTTATATACAGTCTATCTATCTATCTATCTATCTATCTATCTAATGTATGTTACTGCATAGATATATATCTAGCTATATAAATAGATAGCTATATATCAATATAGATATTTCTACAAATATCTAGCTTTACGTATAAATTTAAACTTCTATAGTTATGGTTTTGTAGGGCTGAAAACATACATACAAAATTTGTATTATTATCAGCATTATTCTTATAATTGCCATTGATGTTATTCCAGGGGCAGGTAATAAACCGCATGAGTCTTTGACCAATTTTTACCATTTTAGGTAAAAAGCTGCATTGACTGTACTTCTGCATTTTGTGGGATATGGTAGGACTGCAAGCAAATCCTGAGACAAGATATGTCAAAAACACTCCATACAGCATGCAATTTCATTTTCCAAGATAGAAACATTGGTCACGCTGAACATTGTTGAACGTTTTCGCTGCAATGCATCCTGGGACGCTTGGATCCAGGTTCTATCATTCATGCTGCGCCATTTCAACCAACCTGTGTGGCTCATATTCACTTTGGGTTGACGAGTTGCATGGTCATGGTGTAGGCCGAGCCTTTTTTGCCACTTCATCCGCCTCCGATCAAGCATAATGCCTTGCCCATAAGCATTCCCCTCCCTGGAATAACTTAACCTACCCATTCCCCTATCTGGAATAACTGTACCTACCACAAAAGAAGTGATAAGCAGCGATCAATTTGACTGTTGTAGGCTGCCGTCTCCCGCTTAAGGGCGAATTTCAAACGTTGTCCATCACAGAGACAAATGATCTGGCTCCAGCAGCGTCTATAGGAGTATCTGTCTGCTCACTTCTAGCTCCAGTGGAGACTGATGGAAAAATGGCCGCTAACAACCTGTGATCCTTGTTCCGGGTGCGCGTGTCACCATCGAGCCTTAATGACATCATAAAGCTGCTTCAAGTGCAAGACTTGCAGGCTTATATACAGTCTATCTATCTATCTATCTATCTATCTATCTAATGTATGTTACTGCATAGATATATATCTAGCTATATAAATAGATAGCTATATATCAATATAGATATTTCTACAAATATCTAGCTTTACGTATAAATTTAAACTTCTATAGTTATGGTTTTGTAGGGCTGAAAACATACATACAAAATTTGTATTATTATCAGCATTATTCTTATAATTGCCATTGATGTTATTCCAGGGACAGGTAATAAACCGCATGAGGCTTTGACCAATTTTTACCATTTTAGGTAAAAAGCTGCATTGACTGCACTTCTGCATTTTGTGGGATATGGTAGGACTGCAAGCAAATCCTGAGACAAGATATATCAAAAACACTCCATACAGCATGCAATTTCATTTTCCAAGATAGAAACATTGGTCACGCTGAACATTGTTGAACGTTTTCGCTGCAATGCATCCTGGGACGCTTGGATCCAGGTTCCATCATTCATGTTGCGCTATTTCAACCAACCTGTGTGGCTCATATTCACTTTGGGTTGACGATTGGCATGGTCATGGTGTAGGCCGAGCCTTTTTTGCCACTTCATCCGCCTCCGATCAAGCATAATGCCTTGCCCATAAGCATTCCCCTCCCTGGAATAACTTAACCTACCCATTCCCCTATCTGGAATAACTGTACCTACCACAAAAGAAGTGATAAGCAGCGATCAATTTGACTGTTGTAGGCTGCCGTATCCCGCTTAAGGGCGAATTTCAAACGTTGTCCATCACAGAGACAAATGATCTGGCTCCAGCAGCGTCTATAGGAGTATCTGTCTGCTCACTTCTAGCTCCAGTGGAGACTGATGGAAAAATGGCCGCTAACAACCTGTGATCCTTGTTCCGGGTGCGCGTGTCACCATCGAGCCTTAATGACATCATAAAGCTGCTTCAAGTGCAAGACTTGCAGGCTTATATACAGTCTATCTATCTATCTATCTATCTAATGTATGTTACTGCATAGATATATATCTAGCTATATAAATAGATAGCTATATATCAATATAGATATTTCTACAAATATCTAGCTTTACGTATAAATTTAAACTTCTATAGTTATGGTTTTGTAGGGCTGAAAACATACATACAAAATTTGTATTATTATCAGCATTATTCTTATAATTGCCATTGATGTTATTCCAGGGGCAGGTAATAAACCGCATGAGGCTTTGACCAATTTTTACCATTTTAGGTAAAAAGCTGCATTGACTGCACTTCTGCATTTTGTGGGATATGGTAGGACTGCAAGCAAATCCTGAGACAAGATATATCAAAAACACTCCATACAGCATGCAATTTCATTTTCCAAGATAGAAACATTGGTCACGCTGAACATTGTTGAACGTTTTCGCTGCAATGCATCCTGGGACGCTTGGATCCAGGTTCCATCATTCATGTTGCGCTATTTCAACCAACCTGTGTGGCTCATATTCACTTTGGGTTGACGATTGGCATGGTCATGGTGTAGGCCGAGCCTTTTTTGCCACTTCATCCGCCTCCGATCAAGCATAATGCCTTGCCCATAAGCATTCCCCTCCCTGGAATAACTTAACCTACCCATTCCCCTATCTGGAATAACTGTACCTACCACAAAAGAAGTGATAAGCAGCGATCAATTTGACTGTTGTAGGCTGCCGTATCCCGCTTAAGGGCGAATTTCAAACGTTGTCCATCACAGAGACAAATGATCTGGCTCCAGCAGCGTCTATAGGAGTATCTGTCTGCTCACTTCTAGCTCCAGTGGAGACTGATGGAAAAATGGCCGCTAACAACCTGTGATCCTTGTTCCGGGTGCGCGTGTCACCATCGAGCCTTAATGACATCATAAAGCTGCTTCAAGTGCAAGACTTGCAGGCTTATATACAGTCTATCTATCTATCTATCTATCTATCTATCTATCTATCTATCTAATGTATGTTACTGCATAGATATATATCTAGCTATATAAATAGATAGCTATATATCAATATAGATATTTCTACAAATATCTAGCTTTACGTATAAATTTAAACTTCTATAGTTATGGTTTTGTAGGGCTGAAAACATACATACAAAATTTGTATTATTATCAGCATTATTCTTATAATTGCCATTGATGTTATTCCAGGGGCAGGTAATAAACCGCATGAGTCTTTGACCAATTTTTACCATTTTAGGTAAAAAGCTGCATTGACTGTACTTCTGCATTTTGTGGGATATGGTAGGACTGCAAGCAAATCCTGAGACAAGATATGTCAAAAACACTCCATACAGCATGCAATTTCATTTTCCAAGATAGAAACATTGGTCACGCTGAACATTGTTGAACGTTTTCGCTGCAATGCATCCTGGGACGCTTGGATCCAGGTTCTATCATTCATGCTGCGCCATTTCAACCAACCTGTGTGGCTCATATTCACTTTGGGTTGACGAGTTGCATGGTCATGGTGTAGGCCGAGCCTTTTTTGCCACTTCATCCGCCTCCGATCAAGCATAATGCCTTGCCCATAAGCATTCCCCTCCCTGGAATAACTTAACCTACCCATTCCCCTATCTGGAATAACTGTACCTACCACAAAAGAAGTGATAAGCAGCGATCAATTTGACTGTTGTAGGCTGCCGTCTCCCGCTTAAGGGCGAATTTCAAACGTTGTCCATCACAGAGACAAATGATCTGGCTCCAGCAGCGTCTATAGGAGTATCTGTCTGCTCACTTCTAGCTCCAGTGGAGACTGATGGAAAAATGGCCGCTAACAACCTGTGATCCTTGTTCCGGGTGCGCGTGTCACCATCGAGCCTTAATGACATCATAAAGCTGCTTCAAGTGCAAGACTTGCAGGCTTATATACAGTCTATCTATCTATCTATCTATCTAATGTATGTTACTGCATAGATATATATCTAGCTATATAAATAGATAGCTATATATCAATATAGATATTTCTACAAATATCTAGCTTTACGTATAAATTTAAACTTCTATAGTTATGGTTTTGTAGGGCTGAAAACATACATACAAAATTTGTATTATTATCAGCATTACTCTTATAATTGCCATTGATGTTATTCCAGGGACAGGTAATAAACCGCATGAGGCTTTGACCAATTTTTACCATTTTAGGTAAAAAGCTGCATTGACTGCACTTCTGCATTTTGTGGGATATGGTAGGACTGCAAGCAAATCCTGAGACAAGATATATCAAAAACACTCCATACAGCATGCAATTTCATTTTCCAAGATAGAAACATTGGTCACGCTGAACATTGTTGAACGTTTTCGCTGCAATGCATCCTGGGACGCTTGGATCCAGGTTCCATCATTCATGTTGCGCTATTTCAACCAACCTGTGTGGCTCATATTCACTTTGGGTTGACGATTGGCATGGTCATGGTGTAGGCCGAGCCTTTTTTGCCACTTCATCCGCCTCCGATCAAGCATAATGCCTTGCCCATAAGCATTCCCCTCCCTGGAATAACTTAACCTACCCATTCCCCTATCTGGAATAACTGTACCTACCACAAAAGAAGTGATAAGCAGCGATCAATTTGACTGTTGTAGGCTGCCGTATCCCGCTTAAGGGCGAATTTCAAACGTTGTCCATCACAGAGACAAATGATCTGGCTCCAGCAGCGTCTATAGGAGTATCTGTCTGCTCACTTCTAGCTCCAGTGGAGACTGATGGAAAAATGGCCGCTAACAACCTGTGATCCTTGTTCCGGGTGCGCGTGTCACCATCGAGCCTTAATGACATCATAAAGCTGCTTCAAGTGCAAGACTTGCAGGCTTATATACAGTCTATCTATCTATCTATCTATCTAATGTATGTTACTGCATAGATATATATCTAGCTATATAAATAGATAGCTATATATCAATATAGATATTTCTACAAATATCTAGCTTTACGTATAAATTTAAACTTCTATAGTTATGGTTTTGTAGGGCTGAAAACATACATACAAAATTTGTATTATTATCAGCATTACTCTTATAATTGCCATTGATGTTATTCCAGGGACAGGTAATAAACCGCATGAGGCTTTGACCAATTTTTACCATTTTAGGTAAAAAGCTGCATTGACTGCACTTCTGCATTTTGTGGGATATGGTAGGACTGCAAGCAAATCCTGAGACAAGATATATCAAAAACACTCCATACAGCATGCAATTTCATTTTCCAAGATAGAAACATTGGTCACGCTGAACATTGTTGAACGTTTTCGCTGCAATGCATCCTGGGACGCTTGGATCCAGGTTCCATCATTCATGTTGCGCTATTTCAACCAACCTGTGTGGCTCATATTCACTTTGGGTTGACGATTGGCATGGTCATGGTGTAGGCCGAGCCTTTTTTGCCACTTCATCCGCCTCCGATCAAGCATAATGCCTTGCCCATAAGCATTCCCCTCCCTGGAATAACTTAACCTACCCATTCCCCTATCTGGAATAACTGTACCTACCACAAAAGAAGTGATAAGCAGCGATCAATTTGACTGTTGTAGGCTGCCGTATCCCGCTTAAGGGCGAATTTCAAACGTTGTCCATCACAGAGACAAATGATCTGGCTCCAGCAGCGTCTATAGGAGTATCTGTCTGCTCACTTCTAGCTCCAGTGGAGACTGATGGAAAAATGGCCGCTAACAACCTGTGATCCTTGTTCCGGGTGCGCGTGTCACCATCGAGCCTTAATGACATCATAAAGCTGCTTCAAGTGCAAGACTTGCAGGCTTATATACAGTCTATCTATCTATCTATCTATCTATCTATCTATCTATCTATCTATCTAATGTATGTTACTGCATAGATATATATCTAGCTATATAAATAGATAGCTATATATCAATATAGATATTTCTACAAATATCTAGCTTTACGTATAAATTTAAACTTCTATAGTTATGGTTTTGTAGGGCTGAAAACATACATACAAAATTTGTATTATTATCAGCATTATTCTTATAATTGCCATTGATGTTATTCCAGGGGCAGGTAATAAACCGCATGAGTCTTTGACCAATTTTTACCATTTTAGGTAAAAAGCTGCATTGACTGTACTTCTGCATTTTGTGGGATATGGTAGGACTGCAAGCAAATCCTGAGACAAGATATGTCAAAAACACTCCATACAGCATGCAATTTCATTTTCCAAGATAGAAACATTGGTCACGCTGAACATTGTTGAACGTTTTCGCTGCAATGCATCCTGGGACGCTTGGATCCAGGTTCTATCATTCATGCTGCGCCATTTCAACCAACCTGTGTGGCTCATATTCACTTTGGGTTGACGAGTTGCATGGTCATGGTGTAGGCCGAGCCTTTTTTGCCACTTCATCCGCCTCCGATCAAGCATAATGCCTTGCCCATAAGCATTCCCCTCCCTGGAATAACTTAACCTACCCATTCCCCTATCTGGAATAACTGTACCTACCACAAAAGAAGTGATAAGCAGCGATCAATTTGACTGTTGTAGGCTGCCGTATCCCGCTTAAGGGCGAATTTCAAACGTTGTCCATCACAGAGACAAATGATCTGGCTCCAGCAGCGTCTATAGGAGTATCTGTCTGCTCACTTCTAGCTCCAGTGGAGACTGATGGAAAAATGGCCGCTAACAACCTGTGATCCTTGTTCCGGGTGCGCGTGTCACCATCGAGCCTTAATGACATCATAAAGCTGCTTCAAGTGCAAGACTTGCAGGCTTATATACAGTCTATCTATCTATCTATCTATCTAATGTATGTTACTGCATAGATATATATCTAGCTATATAAATAGATAGCTATATATCAATATAGATATTTCTACAAATATCTAGCTTTACGTATAAATTTAAACTTCTATAGTTATGGTTTTGTAGGGCTGAAAACATACATACAAAATTTGTATTATTATCAGCATTACTCTTATAATTGCCATTGATGTTATTCCAGGGACAGGTAATAAACCGCATGAGGCTTTGACCAATTTTTACCATTTTAGGTAAAAAGCTGCATTGACTGCACTTCTGCATTTTGTGGGATATGGTAGGACTGCAAGCAAATCCTGAGACAAGATATATCAAAAACACTCCATACAGCATGCAATTTCATTTTCCAAGATAGAAACATTGGTCACGCTGAACATTGTTGAACGTTTTCGCTGCAATGCATCCTGGGACGCTTGGATCCAGGTTCCATCATTCATGTTGCGCTATTTCAACCAACCTGTGTGGCTCATATTCACTTTGGGTTGACGATTGGCATGGTCATGGTGTAGGCCGAGCCTTTTTTGCCACTTCATCCGCCTCCGATCAAGCATAATGCCTTGCCCATAAGCATTCCCCTCCCTGGAATAACTTAACCTACCCATTCCCCTATCTGGAATAACTGTACCTACCACAAAAGAAGTGATAAGCAGCGATCAATTTGACTGTTGTAGGCTGCCATATCCCGCTTAAGGGCGAATTTCAAACGTTGTCCATCACAGAGACAAATGATCTGGCTCCAGCAGCGTCTATAGGAGTATCTGTCTGCTCACTTCTAGCTCCAGTGGAGACTGATGGAAAAATGGCCGCTAACAACCTGTGATCCTTGTTCCGGGTGCGCGTGTCACCATCGAGCCTTAATGACATCATAAAGCTGCTTCAAGTGCAAGACTTGCAGGCTTATATACAGTCTATCTATCTATCTATCTATCTAATGTATGTTACTGCATAGATATA
Organism: Eleutherodactylus coqui; assembly: GCF_035609145.1. Taxonomy (NCBI): domain Eukaryota; kingdom Metazoa; phylum Chordata; class Amphibia; order Anura; family Eleutherodactylidae; genus Eleutherodactylus; species Eleutherodactylus coqui. The sequence continues at coordinate 84,515 of NW_027101911.1, read as the reverse complement.
TATCTAGCTATATAAATAGATAGCTATATATCAATATAGATATTTCTACAAATATCTAGCTTTACGTATAAATTTAAACTTCTATAGTTATGGTTTTGTAGGGCTGAAAACATACATACAAAATTTGTATTATTATCAGCATTACTCTTATAATTGCCATTGATGTTATTCCAGGGACAGGTAATAAACCGCATGAGGCTTTGACCAATTTTTACCATTTTAGGTAAAAAGCTGCATTGACTGCACTTCTGCATTTTGTGGGATATGGTAGGACTGCAAGCAAATCCTGAGACAAGATATATCAAAAACACTCCATACAGCATGCAATTTCATTTTCCAAGATAGAAACATTGGTCACGCTGAACATTGTTGAACGTTTTCGCTGCAATGCATCCTGGGACGCTTGGATCCAGGTTCCATCATTCATGTTGCGCTATTTCAACCAACCTGTGTGGCTCATATTCACTTTGGGTTGACGATTGGCATGGTCATGGTGTAGGCCGAGCCTTTTTTGCCACTTCATCCGCCTCCGATCAAGCATAATGCCTTGCCCATAAGCATTCCCCTCCCTGGAATAACTTAACCTACCCATTCCCCTATCTGGAATAACTGTACCTACCACAAAAGAAGTGATAAGCAGCGATCAATTTGACTGTTGTAGGCTGCCGTATCCCGCTTAAGGGCGAATTTCAAACGTTGTCCATCACAGAGACAAATGATCTGGCTCCAGCAGCGTCTATAGGAGTATCTGTCTGCTCACTTCTAGCTCCAGTGGAGACTGATGGAAAAATGGCCGCTAACAACCTGTGATCCTTGTTCCGGGTGCGCGTGTCACCATCGAGCCTTAATGACATCATAAAGCTGCTTCAAGTGCAAGACTTGCAGGCTTATATACAGTCTATCTATCTATCTATCTATCTATCTATCTATCTATCTATCTATCTAATGTATGTTACTGCATAGATATATATCTAGCTATATAAATAGATAGCTATATATCAATATAGATATTTCTACAAATATCTAGCTTTACGTATAAATTTAAACTTCTATAGTTATGGTTTTGTAGGGCTGAAAACATACATACAAAATTTGTATTATTATCAGCATTATTCTTATAATTGCCATTGATGTTATTCCAGGGGCAGGTAATAAACCGCATGAGTCTTTGACCAATTTTTACCATTTTAGGTAAAAAGCTGCATTGACTGTACTTCTGCATTTTGTGGGATATGGTAGGACTGCAAGCAAATCCTGAGACAAGATATGTCAAAAACACTCCATACAGCATGCAATTTCATTTTCCAAGATAGAAACATTGGTCACGCTGAACATTGTTGAACGTTTTCGCTGCAATGCATCCTGGGACGCTTGGATCCAGGTTCTATCATTCATGCTGCGCCATTTCAACCAACCTGTGTGGCTCATATTCACTTTGGGTTGACGAGTTGCATGGTCATGGTGTAGGCCGAGCCTTTTTTGCCACTTCATCCGCCTCCGATCAAGCATAATGCCTTGCCCATAAGCATTCCCCTCCCTGGAATAACTTAACCTACCCATTCCCCTATCTGGAATAACTGTACCTACCACAAAAGAAGTGATAAGCAGCGATCAATTTGACTGTTGTAGGCTGCCGTATCCCGCTTAAGGGCGAATTTCAAACGTTGTCCATCACAGAGACAAATGATCTGGCTCCAGCAGCGTCTATAGGAGTATCTGTCTGCTCACTTCTAGCTCCAGTGGAGACTGATGGAAAAATGGCCGCTAACAACCTGTGATCCTTGTTCCGGGTGCGCGTGTCACCATCGAGCCTTAATGACATCATAAAGCTGCTTCAAGTGCAAGACTTGCAGGCTTATATACAGTCTATCTATCTATCTATCTATCTAATGTATGTTACTGCATAGATATATATCTAGCTATATAAATAGATAGCTATATATCAATATAGATATTTCTACAAATATCTAGCTTTACGTATAAATTTAAACTTCTATAGTTATGGTTTTGTAGGGCTGAAAACATACATACAAAATTTGTATTATTATCAGCATTACTCTTATAATTGCCATTGATGTTATTCCAGGGACAGGTAATAAACCGCATGAGGCTTTGACCAATTTTTACCATTTTAGGTAAAAAGCTGCATTGACTGCACTTCTGCATTTTGTGGGATATGGTAGGACTGCAAGCAAATCCTGAGACAAGATATATCAAAAACACTCCATACAGCATGCAATTTCATTTTCCAAGATAGAAACATTGGTCACGCTGAACATTGTTGAACGTTTTCGCTGCAATGCATCCTGGGACGCTTGGATCCAGGTTCCATCATTCATGTTGCGCTATTTCAACCAACCTGTGTGGCTCATATTCACTTTGGGTTGACGATTGGCATGGTCATGGTGTAGGCCGAGCCTTTTTTGCCACTTCATCCGCCTCCGATCAAGCATAATGCCTTGCCCATAAGCATTCCCCTCCCTGGAATAACTTAACCTACCCATTCCCCTATCTGGAATAACTGTACCTACCACAAAAGAAGTGATAAGCAGCGATCAATTTGACTGTTGTAGGCTGCCATATCCCGCTTAAGGGCGAATTTCAAACGTTGTCCATCACAGAGACAAATGATCTGGCTCCAGCAGCGTCTATAGGAGTATCTGTCTGCTCACTTCTAGCTCCAGTGGAGACTGATGGAAAAATGGCCGCTAACAACCTGTGATCCTTGTTCCGGGTGCGCGTGTCACCATCGAGCCTTAATGACATCATAAAGCTGCTTCAAGTGCAAGACTTGCAGGCTTATATACAGTCTATCTATCTATCTATCTATCTATCTATCTATCTATCTATCTATCTATCTATCTAATGTATGTTACTGCATAGATATATATCTAGCTATATAAATAGATAGCTATATATCAATATAGATATTTCTACAAATATCTAGCTTTACGTATAAATTTAAACTTCTATAGTTATGGTTTTGTAGGGCTGAAAACATACATACAAAATTTGTATTATTATCAGCATTATTCTTATAATTGCCATTGATGTTATTCCAGGGGCAGGTAATAAACCGCATGAGTCTTTGACCAATTTTTACCATTTTAGGTAAAAAGCTGCATTGACTGTACTTCTGCATTTTGTGGGATATGGTAGGACTGCAAGCAAATCCTGAGACAAGATATGTCAAAAACACTCCATACAGCATGCAATTTCATTTTCCAAGATAGAAACATTGGTCACGCTGAACATTGTTGAACGTTTTCGCTGCAATGCATCCTGGGACGCTTGGATCCAGGTTCTATCATTCATGCGGCGCCATTTCAACCAACCTGTGTGGCTCATATTCACTTTGGGTTGACGAGTTGCATGGTCATGGTGTAGGCCGAGCCTTTTTTGCCACTTCATCCGCCTCCGATCAAGCATAATGCCTTGCCCATAAGCATTCCCCTCCCTGGAATAACTTAACCTACCCATTCCCCTATCTGGAATAACTGTACCTACCACAAAAGAAGTGATAAGCAGCGATCAATTTGACTGTTGTAGGCTGCCGTCTCCCGCTTAAGGGCGAATTTCAAACGTTGTCCATCACAGAGACAAATGATCTGGCTCCAGCAGCGTCTATAGGAGTATCTGTCTGCTCACTTCTAGCTCCAGTGGAGACTGATGGAAAAATGGCCGCTAACAACCTGTGATCCTTGTTCCGGGTGCGCGTGTCACCATCGAGCCTTAATGACATCATAAAGCTGCTTCAAGTGCAAGACTTGCAGGCTTATATACAGTCTATCTATCTATCTATCTATCTATCTATCTAATGTATGTTACTGCATAGATATATATCTAGCTATATAAATAGATAGCTATATATCAATATAGATATTTCTACAAATATCTAGCTTTACGTATAAATTTAAACTTCTATAGTTATGGTTTTGTAGGGCTGAAAACATACATACAAAATTTGTATTATTATCAGCATTATTCTTATAATTGCCATTGATGTTATTCCAGGGGCAGGTAATAAACCGCATGAGTCTTTGACCAATTTTTACCATTTTAGGTAAAAAGCTGCATTGACTGTACTTCTGCATTTTGTGGGATATGGTAGGACTGCAAGCAAATCCTGAGACAAGATATGTCAAAAACACTCCATACAGCATGCAATTTCATTTTCCAAGATAGAAACATTGGTCACGCTGAACATTGTTGAACGTTTTCGCTGCAATGCATCCTGGGACGCTTGGATCCAGGTTCTATCATTCATGCTGCGCCATTTCAACCAACCTGTGTGGCTCATATTCACTTTGGGTTGACGAGTTGCATGGTCATGGTGTAGGCCGAGCCTTTTTTGCCACTTCATCCGCCTCCGATCAAGCATAATGCCTTGCCCATAAGCATTCCCCTCCCTGGAATAACTTAACCTACCCATTCCCCTATCTGGAATAACTGTACCTACCACAAAAGAAGTGATAAGCAGCGATCAATTTGACTGTTGTAGGCTGCCGTCTCCCGCTTAAGGGCGAATTTCAAACGTTGTCCATCACAGAGACAAATGATCTGGCTCCAGCAGCGTCTATAGGAGTATCTGTCTGCTCACTTCTAGCTCCAGTGGAGACTGATGGAAAAATGGCCGCTAACAACCTGTGATCCTTGTTCCGGGTGCGCGTGTCACCATCGAGCCTTAATGACATCATAAAGCTGCTTCAAGTGCAAGACTTGCAGGCTTATATACAGTCTATCTATCCATCTATCTATCTATCTATCTATCTATCTATCTAATGTATGTTACTGCATAGATATATATCTAGCTATATAAATAGATAGCTATATATCAATATAGATATTTCTACAAATATCTAGCTTTACGTATAAATTTAAACTTCTATAGTTATGGTTTTGTAGGGCTGAAAACATACATACAAAATTTGTATTATTATCAGCATTATTCTTATAATTGCCATTGATGTTATTCCAGGGGCAGGTAATAAACCGCATGAGGCTTTGACCAATTTTTACCATTTTAGGTAAAAAGCTGCATTGACTGCACTTCTGCATTTTGTGGGATATGGTAGGACTGCAAGCAAATCCTGAGACAAGATATAACAAAAACACTCCATACAGCATGCAATTTCATTTTCCAAGATAGAAACATTGGTCACGCTGAACATTGTTGAACGTTTTCGCTGCAATGCATCCTGAGATGCTTGGATCCAGGTTCTATCATTCATGCTGCGCCATTTCAACCAACCTGTGTGGCTCATATTCACTTTGGGTTGACGAGTTGCATGGTCATGGTGTAGGCCGAGCCTTTTTTGCCACTTCATCCGCCTCCGATCAAGCATAATGCCTTGCCCATAAGCATTCCCCACCCTGGAATATCTTAACCTACCCATTCCCCTATCTGGAATAACTGTACCTCCCTCAAAAGAAGTGATAAGCAGCGATCAATTTGACTGTTGTAGGCTGCCGTATCCCGCTTAAGGGCGAATTTCAAACGTTGTCCATCACAGAGACAAATGATCTGGCTCCAGCCGCGTCTATAGGAGTATCTGTCTGCTCACTTCTAGCTCCAGTGGAGACTGATGGAAAAATGGCCGCTAACAACCTGTGGTCCTTGTTCCGGGTGCGCGTGTCACCATCGAGCCTTAATGACATCATAAAGCTGCTTCAAGTGCAAGACTTGCAGGCTTATATACAGTCTATCTATCTATCTATCTATCTATCTAATGTATGTTACTGCATAGATATATATCTAGCTATATAAATAGATAGTTATATATTAATATAGATATTTCTACAAATATCTAGCTTTACGTATAAATTTAAACTTGTATAGTTATGGTTTTGTAGGGCTGAAAACATACATACAAAATTTGTATTATTATCAGCATTATTCTTATAATTGCCATTGATGTTATTCCAGGGGCAGGTAATAAACCGCATGAGTCTTTGACCAATTTTTACCATTTTAGGTAAAAAGCTGCATTGACTGCACTTCTGCATTTTGTGGGATATGGTAGGACTGCAAGCAAATCCTGAGACAAGATATGTCAAAAACACTCCATACAGCATGCAATTTCGATTTCCAAGATAGAAACATTGGTCACGCTGAACATTGTTGAACGTTTTCACTGCAATGCATCCTGGGACGCTTGGATCCAGGTTCCATCATTCATGTTGCGCTATTTCAACCAACCTGTGTGGCTCATATTCACTTTGGGTTGACGATTGGCATGGTCATGGTGTAGGCCGAGCCTTTTTTGCCACTTCATCCGCCTCCGATCAAGCATAATGCCTTGCCCATAAGCATTCCCCTCCCTGGAATAACTTAACCTACCCATTCCCCTATCTGGAATAACTGTACCTACCACAAAAGAAGTGATAAGCAGCGATCAATTTGACTGTTGTAGGCTGCCGTCTCCCGCTTAAGGGCGAATTTCAAACGTTGTCCATCACAGAGACAAATGATCTGGCTCCAGCAGCGTCTATAGGAGTATCTGTCTGCTCACTTCTAGCTCCAGTGGAGACTGATGGAAAAATGGCCGCTAACAACCTGTGATCCTTGTTCCGGGTGCGCGTGTCACCATCGAGCCTTAATGACATCATAAAGCTGCTTCAAGTGCAAGACTTGCAGGCTTATATACAGTCTATCTATCCATCTATCTATCTATCTATCTATCTATCTATCTATCTAATGTATGTTACTGCATAGATATATATCTAGCTATATAAATAGATAGCTATATATCAATATAGATATTTCTACAAATATCTAGCTTTACGTATAAATTTAAACTTCTATAGTTATGGTTTTGTAGGGCTGAAAACATACATACAAAATTTGTATTATTATCAGCATTATTCTTATAATTGCCATTGATGTTATTCCAGGGGCAGGTAATAAACCGCATGAGGCTTTGACCAATTTTTACCATTTTAGGTAAAAAGCTGCATTGACTGCACTTCTGCATTTTGTGGGATATGGTAGGACTGCAAGCAAATCCTGAGACAAGATATATCAAAAACACTCCATACAGCATGCAATTTCATTTTCCAAGATAGAAACATTGGTCACGCTGAACATTGTTGAACGTTTTCGCTGCAATGCATCCTGAGATGCTTGGATCCAGGTTCTATCATTCATGCTGCGCCATTTCAACCAACCTGTGTGGCTCATATTCACTTTGGGTTGACGAGTTGCATGGTCATGGTGTAGGCCGAGCCTTTTTTGCCACTTCATCCGCCTCCGATCAAGCATAATGCCTTGCCCATAAGCATTCCCCACCCTGGAATATCTTAACCTACCCATTCCCCTATCTGGAATAACTGTACCTCCCTCAAAAGAAGTGATAAGCCGCAATATATTTGACTGTTGTAGGCTGCCGTCTCCCGCTTAAGGGCGAATTTCAAACGTTGTCCATCACAGAGACAAATGATCTGGCTCCAGCCGCGTCTATAGGAGTATCTGTCTGCTCACTTCTAGCTCCAGTGGAGACTGATGGAAAAATGGCCGCTAACAACCTGTGGTCCTTGTTCCGGGTGCGCGTGTCACCATCGAGCCTTAATGACATCATAAAGCTGCTTCAAGTGCAAGACTTGCAGGCTTATATACAGTCTATCTATCTATCTATCTATCTATCTATCTATCTATCTATCTATCTAATGTATGTTACTGCATAGATATATATCTAGCTATATAAATAGATAGCTATATATCAATATAGATATTTCTACAAATATCTAGCTTTACGTATAAATTTAAACTTCTATAGTTATGGTTTTGTAGGGCTGAAAACATACATACAAAATTTGTATTATTATCAGCATTATTCTTATAATTGCCATTGATGTTATTCCAGGGGCAGGTAATAAACCGCATGAGGCTTTGACCAATTTTTACCATTTTAGGTAAAAAGCTGCATTGACTGCACTTCTGCATTTTGTGGGATATGGTAGGACTGCAAGCAAATCCTGAGACAAGATATATCAAAAACACTCCATACAGCATGCAATTTCATTTTCCAAGATAGAAACATTGGTCACGCTGAACATTGTTGAACGTTTTCGCTGCAATGCATCCTGAGATGCTTGGATCCAGGTTCTATCATTCATGCTGCGCCATTTCAACCAACCTGTGTGGCTCATATTCACTTTGGGTTGACGAGTTGCATGGTCATGGTGTAGGCCGAGCCTTTTTTGCCACTTCATCCGCCTCCGATCAAGCATAATGCCTTGCCCATAAGCATTCCCCACCCTGGAATATCTTAACCTACCCATTCCCCTATCTGGAATAACTGTACCTCCCTCAAAAGAAGTGATAAGCCGCAATATATTTGACTGTTGTAGGCTGCCGTCTCCCGCTTAAGGGCGAATTTCAAACGTTGTCCATCACAGAGACAAATGATCTGGCTCCAGCCGCGTCTATAGGAGTATCTGTCTGCTCACTTCTAGCTCCAGTGGAGACTGATGGAAAAATGGCCGCTAACAACCTGTGGTCCTTGTTCCGGGTGCGCGTGTCACCATCGAGCCTTAATGACATCATAAAGCTGCTTCAAGTGCAAGACTTGCAGGCTTATATACAGTCTATCTATCTATCTATCTATCTATCTAATGTATGTTACTGCATAGATATATATCTAGCTATATAAATAGATAGTTATATATTAATATAGATATTTCTACAAATATCTAGCTTTACGTATAAATTTAAACTTGTATAGTTATGGTTTTGTAGGGCTGAAAACATACATACAAAATTTGTATTATTATCAGCATTATTCTTATAATTGCCATTGATGTTATTCCAGGGGCAGGTAATAAACCGCATGAGTCTTTGACCAATTTTTACCATTTTAGGTAAAAAGCTGCATTGACTGCACTTCTGCATTTTGTGGGATATGGTAGGACTGCAAGCAAATCCTGAGACAAGATATATCAAAAACACTCCATACAGCATGCAATTTCATTTTCCAAGATAGAAACATTGGTCACGCTGAACATTGTTGAACGTTTTCGCTGCAATGCATCCTGGGACGCTTGGATCCAGGTTCCATCATTCATGTTGCGCTATTTCAACCAACCTGTGTGGCTCATATTCACTTTGGGTTGACGATTGGCATGGTCATGGTGTAGGCCGAGCCTTTTTTGCCACTTCATCCGCCTCCGATCAAGCATAATGCCTTGCCCATAAGCATTCCCCTCCCTGGAATAACTTAACCTACCCATTCCCCTATCTGGAATAACTGTACCTACCACAAAAGAAGTGATAAGCAGCGATCAATTTGACTGTTGTAGGCTGCCATATCCCGCTTAAGGGCGAATTTCAAACGTTGTCCATCACAGAGACAAATGATCTGGCTCCAGCAGCGTCTATAGGAGTATCTGTCTGCTCACTTCTAGCTCCAGTGGAGACTGATGGAAAAATGGCCGCTAACAACCTGTGATCCTTGTTCCGGGTGCGCGTGTCACCATCGAGCCTTAATGACATCATAAAGCTGCTTCAAGTGCAAGACTTGCAGGCTTATATACAGTCTATCTATCTATCTATCTATCTATCTAATGTATGTTACTGCATAGATATATATCTAGCTATATAAATAGATAGCTATATATCAATATAGATATTTCTACAAATATCTAGCTTTACGTATAAATTTAAACTTCTATAGTTATGGTTTTGTAGGGCTGAAAACATACATACAAAATTTGTATTATTATCAGCATTACTCTTATAATTGCCATTGATGTTATTCCAGGGACAGGTAATAAACCGCATGAGGCTTTGACCAATTTTTACCATTTTAGGTAAAAAGCTGCATTGACTGCACTTCTGCATTTTGTGGGATATGGTAGGACTGCAAGCAAATCCTGAGACAAGATATATCAAAAACACTCCATACAGCATGCAATTTCATTTTCCAAGATAGAAACATTGGTCACGCTGAACATTGTTGAACGTTTTCGCTGCAATGCATCCTGGGACGCTTGGATCCAGGTTCCATCATTCATGTTGCGCTATTTCAACCAACCTGTGTGGCTCATATTCACTTTGGGTTGACGATTGGCATGGTCATGGTGTAGGCCGAGCCTTTTTTGCCACTTCATCCGCCTCCGATCAAGCATAATGCCTTGCCCATAAGCATTCCCCTCCCTGGAATAACTTAACCTACCCATTCCCCTATCTGGAATAACTGTACCTACCACAAAAGAAGTGATAAGCAGCGATCAATTTGACTGTTGTAGGCTGCCGTATCCCGCTTAAGGGCGAATTTCAAACGTTGTCCATCACAGAGACAAATGATCTGGCTCCAGCAGCGTCTATAGGAGTATCTGTCTGCTCACTTCTAGCTCCAGTGGAGACTGATGGAAAAATGGCCGCTAACAACCTGTGATCCTTGTTCCGGGTGCGCGTGTCACCATCGAGCCTTAATGACATCATAAAGCTGCTTCAAGTGCAAGACTTGCAGGCTTATATACAGTCTATCTATCTATCTATCTATCTATCTATCTATCTAATGTATGTTACTGCATAGATATATATCTAGCTATATAAATAGATAGCTATATATCAATATAGATATTTCTACAAATATCTAGCTTTACGTATAAATTTAAACTTCTATAGTTATGGTTTTGTAGGGCTGAAAACATACATACAAAATTTGTATTATTATCAGCATTATTCTTATAATTGCCATTGATGTTATTCCAGGGGCAGGTAATAAACCGCATGAGTCTTTGACCAATTTTTACCATTTTAGGTAAAAAGCTGCATTGACTGTACTTCTGCATTTTGTGGGATATGGTAGGACTGCAAGCAAATCCTGAGACAAGATATGTCAAAAACACTCCATACAGCATGCAATTTCATTTTCCAAGATAGAAACATTGGTCACGCTGAACATTGTTGAACGTTTTCGCTGCAATGCATCCTGGGACGCTTGGATCCAGGTTCTATCATTCATGCTGCGCCATTTCAACCAACCTGTGTGGCTCATATTCACTTTGGGTTGACGAGTTGCATGGTCATGGTGTAGGCCGAGCCTTTTTTGCCACTTCATCCGCCTCCGATCAAGCATAATGCCTTGCCCATAAGCATTCCCCTCCCTGGAATAACTTAACCTACCCATTCCCCTATCTGGAATAACTGTACCTACCACAAAAGAAGTGATAAGCAGCGATCAATTTGACTGTTGTAGGCTGCCGTATCCCGCTTAAGGGCGAATTTCAAACGTTGTCCATCACAGAGACAAATGATCTGGCTCCAGCAGCGTCTATAGGAGTATCTGTCTGCTCACTTCTAGCTCCAGTGGAGACTGATGGAAAAATGGCCGCTAACAACCTGTGATCCTTGTTCCGGGTGCGCGTGTCACCATCGAGCCTTAATGACATCATAAAGCTGCTTCAAGTGCAAGACTTGCAGGCTTATATACAGTCTATCTATCTATCTATCTATCTAATGTATGTTACTGCATAGATATATATCTAGCTATATAAATAGATAGCTATATATCAATATAGATATTTCTACAAATATCTAGCTTTACGTATAAATTTAAACTTCTATAGTTATGGTTTTGTAGGGCTGAAAACATACATACAAAATTTGTATTATTATCAGCATTACTCTTATAATTGCCATTGATGTTATTCCAGGGACAGGTAATAAACCGCATGAGGCTTTGACCAATTTTTACCATTTTAGGTAAAAAGCTGCATTGACTGCACTTCTGCATTTTGTGGGATATGGTAGGACTGCAAGCAAATCCTGAGACAAGATATATCAAAAACACTCCATACAGCATGCAATTTCATTTTCCAAGATAGAAACATTGGTCACGCTGAACATTGTTGAACGTTTTCGCTGCAATGCATCCTGGGACGCTTGGATCCAGGTTCCATCATTCATGTTGCGCTATTTCAACCAACCTGTGTGGCTCATATTCACTTTGGGTTGACGATTGGCATGGTCATGGTGTAGGCCGAGCCTTTTTTGCCACTTCATCCGCCTCCGATCAAGCATAATGCCTTGCCCATAAGCATTCCCCTCCCTGGAATAACTTAACCTACCCATTCCCCTATCTGGAATAACTGTACCTACCACAAAAGAAGTGATAAGCAGCGATCAATTTGACTGTTGTAGGCTGCCATATCCCGCTTAAGGGCGAATTTCAAACGTTGTCCATCACAGAGACAAATGATCTGGCTCCAGCAGCGTCTATAGGAGTATCTGTCTGCTCACTTCTAGCTCCAGTGGAGACTGATGGAAAAATGGCCGCTAACAACCTGTGATCCTTGTTCCGGGTGCGCGTGTCACCATCGAGCCTTAATGACATCATAAAGCTGCTTCAAGTGCAAGACTTGCAGGCTTATATACAGTCTATCTATCTATCTATCTATCTATCTATCTATCTAATGTATGTTACTGCATAGATATATATCTAGCTATATAAATAGATAGCTATATATCAATATAGATATTTCTACAAATATCTAGCTTTACGTATAAATTTAAACTTCTATAGTTATGGTTTTGTAGGGCTGAAAACATACATACAAAATTTGTATTATTATCAGCATTATTCTTATAATTGCCATTGATGTTATTCCAGGGGCAGGTAATAAACCGCATGAGTCTTTGACCAATTTTTACCATTTTAGGTAAAAAGCTGCATTGACTGTACTTCTGCATTTTGTGGGATATGGTAGGACTGCAAGCAAATCCTGAGACAAGATATGTCAAAAACACTCCATACAGCATGCAATTTCATTTTCCAAGATAGAAACATTGGTCACGCTGAACATTGTTGAACGTTTTCGCTGCAATGCATCCTGGGACGCTTGGATCCAGGTTCTATCATTCATGCGGCGCCATTTCAACCAACCTGTGTGGCTCATATTCACTTTGGGTTGACGAGTTGCATGGTCATGGTGTAGGCCGAGCCTTTTTTGCCACTTCATCCGCCTCCGATCAAGCATAATGCCTTGCCCATAAGCATTCCCCTCCCTGGAATAACTTAACCTACCCATTCCCCTATCTGGAATAACTGTACCTACCACAAAAGAAGTGATAAGCAGCGATCAATTTGACTGTTGTAGGCTGCCGTCTCCCGCTTAAGGGCGAATTTCAAACGTTGTCCATCACAGAGACAAATGATCTGGCTCCAGCAGCGTCTATAGGAGTATCTGTCTGCTCACTTCTAGCTCCAGTGGAGACTGATGGAAAAATGGCCGCTAACAACCTGTGATCCTTGTTCCGGGTGCGCGTGTCACCATCGAGCCTTAATGACATCATAAAGCTGCTTCAAGTGCAAGACTTGCAGGCTTATATACAGTCTATCTATCTATCTATCTATCTATCTATCTATCTATCTAATGTATGTTACTGCATAGATATATATCTAGCTATATAAATAGATAGCTATATATCAATATAGATATTTCTACAAATATCTAGCTTTACGTATAAATTTAAACTTCTATAGTTATGGTTTTGTAGGGCTGAAAACATACATACAAAATTTGTATTATTATCAGCATTATTCTTATAATTGCCATTGATGTTATTCCAGGGGCAGGTAATAAACCGCATGAGTCTTTGACCAATTTTTACCATTTTAGGTAAAAAGCTGCATTGACTGTACTTCTGCATTTTGTGGGATATGGTAGGACTGCAAGCAAATCCTGAGACAAGATATGTCAAAAACACTCCATACAGCATGCAATTTCATTTTCCAAGATAGAAACATTGGTCACGCTGAACATTGTTGAACGTTTTCGCTGCAATGCATCCTGGGACGCTTGGATCCAGGTTCTATCATTCATGCTGCGCCATTTCAACCAACCTGTGTGGCTCATATTCACTTTGGGTTGACGAGTTGCATGGTCATGGTGTAGGCCGAGCCTTTTTTGCCACTTCATCCGCCTCCGATCAAGCATAATGCCTTGCCCATAAGCATTCCCCTCCCTGGAATAACTTAACCTACCCATTCCCCTATCTGGAATAACTGTACCTACCACAAAAGAAGTGATAAGCAGCGATCAATTTGACTGTTGTAGGCTGCCGTCTCCCGCTTAAGGGCGAATTTCAAACGTTGTCCATCACAGAGACAAATGATCTGGCTCCAGCAGCGTCTATAGGAGTATCTGTCTGCTCACTTCTAGCTCCAGTGGAGACTGATGGAAAAATGGCCGCTAACAACCTGTGATCCTTGTTCCGGGTGCGCGTGTCACCATCGAGCCTTAATGACATCATAAAGCTGCTTCAAGTGCAAGACTTGCAGGCTTATATACAGTCTATCTATCCATCTATCTATCTATCTATCTATCTATCTAATGTATGTTACTGCATAGATATATATCTAGCTATATAAATAGATAGCTATATATCAATATAGATATTTCTACAAATATCTAGCTTTACGTATAAATTTAAACTTCTATAGTTATGGTTTTGTAGGGCTGAAAACATACATACAAAATTTGTATTATTATCAGCATTATTCTTATAATTGCCATTGATGTTATTCCAGGGGCAGGTAATAAACCGCATGAGGCTTTGACCAATTTTTACCATTTTAGGTAAAAAGCTGCATTGACTGCACTTCTGCATTTTGTGGGATATGGTAGGACTGCAAGCAAATCCTGAGACAAGATATAACAAAAACACTCCATACAGCATGCAATTTCATTTTCCAAGATAGAAACATTGGTCACGCTGAACATTGTTGAACGTTTTCGCTGCAATGCATCCTGAGATGCTTGGATCCAGGTTCTATCATTCATGCTGCGCCATTTCAACCAACCTGTGTGGCTCATATTCACTTTGGGTTGACGAGTTGCATGGTCATGGTGTAGGCCGAGCCTTTTTTGCCACTTCATCCGCCTCCGATCAAGCATAATGCCTTGCCCATAAGCATTCCCCACCCTGGAATATCTTAACCTACCCATTCCCCTATCTGGAATAACTGTACCTCCCTCAAAAGAAGTGATAAGCCGCAATATATTTGACTGTTGTAGGCTGCCGTCTCCCGCTTAAGGGCGAATTTCAAACGTTGTCCATCACAGAGACAAATGATCTGGCTCCAGCCGCGTCTATAGGAGTATCTGTCTGCTCACTTCTAGCTCCAGTGGAGACTGATGGAAAAATGGCCGCTAACAACCTGTGGTCCTTGTTCCGGGTGCGCGTGTCACCATCGAGCCTTAATGACATCATAAAGCTGCTTCAAGTGCAAGACTTGCAGGCTTATATACAGTCTATCTATCTATCTATCTATCTATCTAATGTATGTTACTGCATAGATATATATCTAGCTATATAAATAGATAGTTATATATTAATATAGATATTTCTACAAATATCTAGCTTTACGTATAAATTTAAACTTGTATAGTTATGGTTTTGTAGGGCTGAAAACATACATACAAAATTTGTATTATTATCAGCATTATTCTTATAATTGCCATTGATGTTATTCCAGGGGCAGGTAATAAACCGCATGAGTCTTTGACCAATTTTTACCATTTTAGGTAAAAAGCTGCATTGACTGCACTTCTGCATTTTGTGGGATATGGTAGGACTGCAAGCAAATCCTGAGACAAGATATGTCAAAAACACTCCATACAGCATGCAATTTCGATTTCCAAGATAGAAACATTGGTCACGCTGAACATTGTTGAACGTTTTCACTGCAATGCATCCTGGGACGCTTGGATCCAGGTTCCATCATTCATGTTGCGCTATTTCAACCAACCTGTGTGGCTCATATTCACTTTGGGTTGACGATTGGCATGGTCATGGTGTAGGCCGAGCCTTTTTTGCCACTTCATCCGCCTCCGATCAAGCATAATGCCTTGCCCATAAGCATTCCCCTCCCTGGAATAACTTAACCTACCCATTCCCCTATCTGGAATAACTGTACCTACCACAAAAGAAGTGATAAGCAGCGATCAATTTGACTGTTGTAGGCTGCCGTCTCCCGCTTAAGGGCGAATTTCAAACGTTGTCCATCACAGAGACAAATGATCTGGCTCCAGCAGCGTCTATAGGAGTATCTGTCTGCTCACTTCTAGCTCCAGTGGAGACTGATGGAAAAATGGCCGCTAACAACCTGTGATCCTTGTTCCGGGTGCGCGTGTCACCATCGAGCCTTAATGACATCATAAAGCTGCTTCAAGTGCAAGACTTGCAGGCTTATATACAGTCTATCTATCCATCTATCTATCTATCTATCTATCTATCTATCTATCTATCTAATGTATGTTACTGCATAGATATATATCTAGCTATATAAATAGATAGCTATATATCAATATAGATATTTCTACAAATATCTAGCTTTACGTATAAATTTAAACTTCTATAGTTATGGTTTTGTAGGGCTGAAAACATACATACAAAATTTGTATTATTATCAGCATTATTCTTATAATTGCCATTGATGTTATTCCAGGGGCAGGTAATAAACCGCATGAGGCTTTGACCAATTTTTACCATTTTAGGTAAAAAGCTGCATTGACTGCACTTCTGCATTTTGTGGGATATGGTAGGACTGCAAGCAAATCCTGAGACAAGATATATCAAAAACACTCCATACAGCATGCAATTTCATTTTCCAAGATAGAAACATTGGTCACGCTGAACATTGTTGAACGTTTTCGCTGCAATGCATCCTGAGATGCTTGGATCCAGGTTCTATCATTCATGCTGCGCCATTTCAACCAACCTGTGTGGCTCATATTCACTTTGGGTTGACGAGTTGCATGGTCATGGTGTAGGCCGAGCCTTTTTTGCCACTTCATCCGCCTCCGATCAAGCATAATGCCTTGCCCATAAGCATTCCCCACCCTGGAATATCTTAACCTACCCATTCCCCTATCTGGAATAACTGTACCTCCCTCAAAAGAAGTGATAAGCCGCAATATATTTGACTGTTGTAGGCTGCCGTCTCCCGCTTAAGGGCGAATTTCAAACGTTGTCCATCACAGAGACAAATGATCTGGCTCCAGCCGCGTCTATAGGAGTATCTGTCTGCTCACTTCTAGCTCCAGTGGAGACTGATGGAAAAATGGCCGCTAACAACCTGTGGTCCTTGTTCCGGGTGCGCGTGTCACCATCGAGCCTTAATGACATCATAAAGCTGCTTCAAGTGCAAGACTTGCAGGCTTATATACAGTCTATCTATCTATCTATCTATCTATCTATCTATCTATCTATCTATCTAATGTATGTTACTGCATAGATATATATCTAGCTATATAAATAGATAGCTATATATCAATATAGATATTTCTACAAATATCTAGCTTTACGTATAAATTTAAACTTCTATAGTTATGGTTTTGTAGGGCTGAAAACATACATACAAAATTTGTATTATTATCAGCATTATTCTTATAATTGCCATTGATGTTATTCCAGGGGCAGGTAATAAACCGCATGAGGCTTTGACCAATTTTTACCATTTTAGGTAAAAAGCTGCATTGACTGCACTTCTGCATTTTGTGGGATATGGTAGGACTGCAAGCAAATCCTGAGACAAGATATATCAAAAACACTCCATACAGCATGCAATTTCATTTTCCAAGATAGAAACATTGGTCACGCTGAACATTGTTGAACGTTTTCGCTGCAATGCATCCTGAGATGCTTGGATCCAGGTTCTATCATTCATGCTGCGCCATTTCAACCAACCTGTGTGGCTCATATTCACTTTGGGTTGACGAGTTGCATGGTCATGGTGTAGGCCGAGCCTTTTTTGCCACTTCATCCGCCTCCGATCAAGCATAATGCCTTGCCCATAAGCATTCCCCACCCTGGAATATCTTAACCTACCCATTCCCCTATCTGGAATAACTGTACCTCCCTCAAAAGAAGTGATAAGCCGCAATATATTTGACTGTTGTAGGCTGCCGTCTCCCGCTTAAGGGCGAATTTCAAACGTTGTCCATCACAGAGACAAATGATCTGGCTCCAGCCGCGTCTATAGGAGTATCTGTCTGCTCACTTCTAGCTCCAGTGGAGACTGATGGAAAAATGGCCGCTAACAACCTGTGGTCCTTGTTCCGGGTGCGCGTGTCACCATCGAGCCTTAATGACATCATAAAGCTGCTTCAAGTGCAAGACTTGCAGGCTTATATACAGTCTATCTATCTATCTATCTATCTATCTATCTAATGTATGTTACTGCATAGATATATATCTAGCTATATAAATAGATAGTTATATATTAATATAGATATTTCTACAAATATCTAGCTTTACGTATAAATTTAAACTTGTATAGTTATGGTTTTGTAGGGCTGAAAACATACATACAAAATTTGTATTATTATCAGCATTATTCTTATAATTGCCATTGATGTTATTCCAGGGGCAGGTAATAAACCGCATGAGTCTTTGACCAATTTTTACCATTTTAGGTAAAAAGCTGCATTGACTGCACTTCTGCATTTTGTGGGATATGGTAGGACTGCAAGCAAATCCTGAGACAAGATATATCAAAAACACTCCATACAGCATGCAATTTCATTTTCCAAGATAGAAACATTGGTCACGCTGAACATTGTTGAACGTTTTCGCTGCAATGCATCCTGGGACGCTTGGATCCAGGTTCCATCATTCATGTTGCGCTATTTCAACCAACCTGTGTGGCTCATATTCACTTTGGGTTGACGATTGGCATGGTCATGGTGTAGGCCGAGCCTTTTTTGCCACTTCATCCGCCTCCGATCAAGCATAATGCCTTGCCCATAAGCATTCCCCTCCCTGGAATAACTTAACCTACCCATTCCCCTATCTGGAATAACTGTACCTACCACAAAAGAAGTGATAAGCAGCGATCAATTTGACTGTTGTAGGCTGCCATATCCCGCTTAAGGGCGAATTTCAAACGTTGTCCATCACAGAGACAAATGATCTGGCTCCAGCAGCGTCTATAGGAGTATCTGTCTGCTCACTTCTAGCTCCAGTGGAGACTGATGGAAAAATGGCCGCTAACAACCTGTGATCCTTGTTCCGGGTGCGCGTGTCACCATCGAGCCTTAATGACATCATAAAGCTGCTTCAAGTGCAAGACTTGCAGGCTTATATACAGTCTATCTATCTATCTATCTATCTATCTAATGTATGTTACTGCATAGATATATATCTAGCTATATAAATAGATAGCTATATATCAATATAGATATTTCTACAAATATCTAGCTTTACGTATAAATTTAAACTTCTATAGTTATGGTTTTGTAGGGCTGAAAACATACATACAAAATTTGTATTATTATCAGCATTACTCTTATAATTGCCATTGATGTTATTCCAGGGACAGGTAATAAACCGCATGAGGCTTTGACCAATTTTTACCATTTTAGGTAAAAAGCTGCATTGACTGCACTTCTGCATTTTGTGGGATATGGTAGGACTGCAAGCAAATCCTGAGACAAGATATATCAAAAACACTCCATACAGCATGCAATTTCATTTTCCAAGATAGAAACATTGGTCACGCTGAACATTGTTGAACGTTTTCGCTGCAATGCATCCTGGGACGCTTGGATCCAGGTTCCATCATTCATGTTGCGCTATTTCAACCAACCTGTGTGGCTCATATTCACTTTGGGTTGACGATTGGCATGGTCATGGTGTAGGCCGAGCCTTTTTTGCCACTTCATCCGCCTCCGATCAAGCATAATGCCTTGCCCATAAGCATTCCCCTCCCTGGAATAACTTAACCTACCCATTCCCCTATCTGGAATAACTGTACCTACCACAAAAGAAGTGATAAGCAGCGATCAATTTGACTGTTGTAGGCTGCCGTATCCCGCTTAAGGGCGAATTTCAAACGTTGTCCATCACAGAGACAAATGATCTGGCTCCAGCAGCGTCTATAGGAGTATCTGTCTGCTCACTTCTAGCTCCAGTGGAGACTGATGGAAAAATGGCCGCTAACAACCTGTGATCCTTGTTCCGGGTGCGCGTGTCACCATCGAGCCTTAATGACATCATAAAGCTGCTTCAAGTGCAAGACTTGCAGGCTTATATACAGTCTATCTATCTATCTATCTATCTATCTATCTATCTATCTAATGTATGTTACTGCATAGATATATATCTAGCTATATAAATAGATAGCTATATATCAATATAGATATTTCTACAAATATCTAGCTTTACGTATAAATTTAAACTTCTATAGTTATGGTTTTGTAGGGCTGAAAACATACATACAAAATTTGTATTATTATCAGCATTATTCTTATAATTGCCATTGATGTTATTCCAGGGGCAGGTAATAAACCGCATGAGTCTTTGACCAATTTTTACCATTTTAGGTAAAAAGCTGCATTGACTGTACTTCTGCATTTTGTGGGATATGGTAGGACTGCAAGCAAATCCTGAGACAAGATATGTCAAAAACACTCCATACAGCATGCAATTTCATTTTCCAAGATAGAAACATTGGTCACGCTGAACATTGTTGAACGTTTTCGCTGCAATGCATCCTGGGACGCTTGGATCCAGGTTCTATCATTCATGCTGCGCCATTTCAACCAACCTGTGTGGCTCATATTCACTTTGGGTTGACGAGTTGCATGGTCATGGTGTAGGCCGAGCCTTTTTTGCCACTTCATCCGCCTCCGATCAAGCATAATGCCTTGCCCATAAGCATTCCCCTCCCTGGAATAACTTAACCTACCCATTCCCCTATCTGGAATAACTGTACCTACCACAAAAGAAGTGATAAGCAGCGATCAATTTGACTGTTGTAGGCTGCCGTATCCCGCTTAAGGGCGAATTTCAAACGTTGTCCATCACAGAGACAAATGATCTGGCTCCAGCAGCGTCTATAGGAGTATCTGTCTGCTCACTTCTAGCTCCAGTGGAGACTGATGGAAAAATGGCCGCTAACAACCTGTGATCCTTGTTCCGGGTGCGCGTGTCACCATCGAGCCTTAATGACATCATAAAGCTGCTTCAAGTGCAAGACTTGCAGGCTTATATACAGTCTATCTATCTATCTATCTATCTAATGTATGTTACTGCATAGATATATATCTAGCTATATAAATAGATAGCTATATATCAATATAGATATTTCTACAAATATCTAGCTTTACGTATAAATTTAAACTTCTATAGTTATGGTTTTGTAGGGCTGAAAACATACATACAAAATTTGTATTATTATCAGCATTACTCTTATAATTGCCATTGATGTTATTCCAGGGACAGGTAATAAACCGCATGAGGCTTTGACCAATTTTTACCATTTTAGGTAAAAAGCTGCATTGACTGCACTTCTGCATTTTGTGGGATATGGTAGGACTGCAAGCAAATCCTGAGACAAGATATATCAAAAACACTCCATACAGCATGCAATTTCATTTTCCAAGATAGAAACATTGGTCACGCTGAACATTGTTGAACGTTTTCGCTGCAATGCATCCTGGGACGCTTGGATCCAGGTTCCATCATTCATGTTGCGCTATTTCAACCAACCTGTGTGGCTCATATTCACTTTGGGTTGACGATTGGCATGGTCATGGTGTAGGCCGAGCCTTTTTTGCCACTTCATCCGCCTCCGATCAAGCATAATGCCTTGCCCATAAGCATTCCCCTCCCTGGAATAACTTAACCTACCCATTCCCCTATCTGGAATAACTGTACCTACCACAAAAGAAGTGATAAGCAGCGATCAATTTGACTGTTGTAGGCTGCCATATCCCGCTTAAGGGCGAATTTCAAACGTTGTCCATCACAGAGACAAATGATCTGGCTCCAGCAGCGTCTATAGGAGTATCTGTCTGCTCACTTCTAGCTCCAGTGGAGACTGATGGAAAAATGGCCGCTAACAACCTGTGATCCTTGTTCCGGGTGCGCGTGTCACCATCGAGCCTTAATGACATCATAAAGCTGCTTCAAGTGCAAGACTTGCAGGCTTATATACAGTCTATCTATCTATCTATCTATCTATCTAATGTATGTTACTGCATAGATATATATCTAGCTATATAAATAGATAGCTATATATCAATATAGATATTTCTACAAATATCTAGCTTTACGTATAAATTTAAACTTCTATAGTTATGGTTTTGTAGGGCTGAAAACATACATACAAAATTTGTATTATTATCAGCATTACTCTTATAATTGCCATTGATGTTATTCCAGGGACAGGTAATAAACCGCATGAGGCTTTGACCAATTTTTACCATTTTAGGTAAAAAGCTGCATTGACTGCACTTCTGCATTTTGTGGGATATGGTAGGACTGCAAGCAAATCCTGAGACAAGATATATCAAAAACACTCCATACAGCATGCAATTTCATTTTCCAAGATAGAAACATTGGTCACGCTGAACATTGTTGAACGTTTTCGCTGCAATGCATCCTGGGACGCTTGGATCCAGGTTCCATCATTCATGTTGCGCTATTTCAACCAACCTGTGTGGCTCATATTCACTTTGGGTTGACGATTGGCATGGTCATGGTGTAGGCCGAGCCTTTTTTGCCACTTCATCCGCCTCCGATCAAGCATAATGCCTTGCCCATAAGCATTCCCCTCCCTGGAATAACTTAACCTACCCATTCCCCTATCTGGAATAACTGTACCTACCACAAAAGAAGTGATAAGCAGCGATCAATTTGACTGTTGTAGGCTGCCGTATCCCGCTTAAGGGCGAATTTCAAACGTTGTCCATCACAGAGACAAATGATCTGGCTCCAGCAGCGTCTATAGGAGTATCTGTCTGCTCACTTCTAGCTCCAGTGGAGACTGATGGAAAAATGGCCGCTAACAACCTGTGATCCTTGTTCCGGGTGCGCGTGTCACCATCGAGCCTTAATGACATCATAAAGCTGCTTCAAGTGCAAGACTTGCAGGCTTATATACAGTCTATCTATCTATCTATCTATCTATCTATCTAATGTATGTTACTGCATAGATATATATCTAGCTATATAAATAGATAGCTATATATCAATATAGATATTTCTACAAATATCTAGCTTTACGTATAAATTTAAACTTCTATAGTTATGGTTTTGTAGGGCTGAAAACATACATACAAAATTTGTATTATTATCAGCATTATTCTTATAATTGCCATTGATGTTATTCCAGGGGCAGGTAATAAACCGCATGAGTCTTTGACCAATTTTTACCATTTTAGGTAAAAAGCTGCATTGACTGTACTTCTGCATTTTGTGGGATATGGTAGGACTGCAAGCAAATCCTGAGACAAGATATGTCAAAAACACTCCATACAGCATGCAATTTCATTTTCCAAGATAGAAACATTGGTCACGCTGAACATTGTTGAACGTTTTCGCTGCAATGCATCCTGGGACGCTTGGATCCAGGTTCTATCATTCATGCTGCGCCATTTCAACCAACCTGTGTGGCTCATATTCACTTTGGGTTGACGAGTTGCATGGTCATGGTGTAGGCCGAGCCTTTTTTGCCACTTCATCCGCCTCCGATCAAGCATAATGCCTTGCCCATAAGCATTCCCCTCCCTGGAATAACTTAACCTACCCATTCCCCTATCTGGAATAACTGTACCTACCACAAAAGAAGTGATAAGCAGCGATCAATTTGACTGTTGTAGGCTGCCGTATCCCGCTTAAGGGCGAATTTCAAACGTTGTCCATCACAGAGACAAATGATCTGGCTCCAGCAGCGTCTATAGGAGTATCTGTCTGCTCACTTCTAGCTCCAGTGGAGACTGATGGAAAAATGGCCGCTAACAACCTGTGATCCTTGTTCCGGGTGCGCGTGTCACCATCGAGCCTTAATGACATCATAAAGCTGCTTCAAGTGCAAGACTTGCAGGCTTATATACAGTCTATCTATCTATCTATCTATCTAATGTATGTTACTGCATAGATATATATCTAGCTATATAAATAGATAGCTATATATCAATATAGATATTTCTACAAATATCTAGCTTTACGTATAAATTTAAACTTCTATAGTTATGGTTTTGTAGGGCTGAAAACATACATACAAAATTTGTATTATTATCAGCATTACTCTTATAATTGCCATTGATGTTATTCCAGGGACAGGTAATAAACCGCATGAGGCTTTGACCAATTTTTACCATTTTAGGTAAAAAGCTGCATTGACTGCACTTCTGCATTTTGTGGGATATGGTAGGACTGCAAGCAAATCCTGAGACAAGATATATCAAAAACACTCCATACAGCATGCAATTTCATTTTCCAAGATAGAAACATTGGTCACGCTGAACATTGTTGAACGTTTTCGCTGCAATGCATCCTGGGACGCTTGGATCCAGGTTCCATCATTCATGTTGCGCTATTTCAACCAACCTGTGTGGCTCATATTCACTTTGGGTTGACGATTGGCATGGTCATGGTGTAGGCCGAGCCTTTTTTGCCACTTCATCCGCCTCCGATCAAGCATAATGCCTTGCCCATAAGCATTCCCCTCCCTGGAATAACTTAACCTACCCATTCCCCTATCTGGAATAACTGTACCTACCACAAAAGAAGTGATAAGCAGCGATCAATTTGACTGTTGTAGGCTGCCATATCCCGCTTAAGGGCGAATTTCAAACGTTGTCCATCACAGAGACAAATGATCTGGCTCCAGCAGCGTCTATAGGAGTATCTGTCTGCTCACTTCTAGCTCCAGTGGAGACTGATGGAAAAATGGCCGCTAACAACCTGTGATCCTTGTTCCGGGTGCGCGTGTCACCATCGAGCCTTAATGACATCATAAAGCTGCTTCAAGTGCAAGACTTGCAGGCTTATATACAGTCTATCTATCTATCTATCTATCTATCTATCTATCTATCTATCTATCTATCTAATGTATGTTACTGCATAGATATATATCTAGCTATATAAATAGATAGCTATATATCAATATAGATATTTCTACAAATATCTAGCTTTACGTATAAATTTAAACTTCTATAGTTATGGTTTTGTAGGGCTGAAAACATACATACAAAATTTGTATTATTATCAGCATTATTCTTATAATTGCCATTGATGTTATTCCAGGGGCAGGTAATAAACCGCATGAGTCTTTGACCAATTTTTACCATTTTAGGTAAAAAGCTGCATTGACTGTACTTCTGCATTTTGTGGGATATGGTAGGACTGCAAGCAAATCCTGAGACAAGATATGTCAAAAACACTCCATACAGCATGCAATTTCATTTTCCAAGATAGAAACATTGGTCACGCTGAACATTGTTGAACGTTTTCGCTGCAATGCATCCTGGGACGCTTGGATCCAGGTTCTATCATTCATGCGGCGCCATTTCAACCAACCTGTGTGGCTCATATTCACTTTGGGTTGACGAGTTGCATGGTCATGGTGTAGGCCGAGCCTTTTTTGCCACTTCATCCGCCTCCGATCAAGCATAATGCCTTGCCCATAAGCATTCCCCTCCCTGGAATAACTTAACCTACCCATTCCCCTATCTGGAATAACTGTACCTACCACAAAAGAAGTGATAAGCAGCGATCAATTTGACTGTTGTAGGCTGCCGTCTCCCGCTTAAGGGCGAATTTCAAACGTTGTCCATCACAGAGACAAATGATCTGGCTCCAGCAGCGTCTATAGGAGTATCTGTCTGCTCACTTCTAGCTCCAGTGGAGACTGATGGAAAAATGGCCGCTAACAACCTGTGATCCTTGTTCCGGGTGCGCGTGTCACCATCGAGCCTTAATGACATCATAAAGCTGCTTCAAGTGCAAGACTTGCAGGCTTATATACAGTCTATCTATCTATCTATCTATCTATCTATCTATCTAATGTATGTTACTGCATAGATATATATCTAGCTATATAAATAGATAGCTATATATCAATATAGATATTTCTACAAATATCTAGCTTTACGTATAAATTTAAACTTCTATAGTTATGGTTTTGTAGGGCTGAAAACATACATACAAAATTTGTATTATTATCAGCATTATTCTTATAATTGCCATTGATGTTATTCCAGGGGCAGGTAATAAACCGCATGAGTCTTTGACCAATTTTTACCATTTTAGGTAAAAAGCTGCATTGACTGTACTTCTGCATTTTGTGGGATATGGTAGGACTGCAAGCAAATCCTGAGACAAGATATGTCAAAAACACTCCATACAGCATGCAATTTCATTTTCCAAGATAGAAACATTGGTCACGCTGAACATTGTTGAACGTTTTCGCTGCAATGCATCCTGGGACGCTTGGATCCAGGTTCTATCATTCATGCTGCGCCATTTCAACCAACCTGTGTGGCTCATATTCACTTTGGGTTGACGAGTTGCATGGTCATGGTGTAGGCCGAGCCTTTTTTGCCACTTCATCCGCCTCCGATCAAGCATAATGCCTTGCCCATAAGCATTCCCCTCCCTGGAATAACTTAACCTACCCATTCCCCTATCTGGAATAACTGTACCTACCACAAAAGAAGTGATAAGCAGCGATCAATTTGACTGTTGTAGGCTGCCGTCTCCCGCTTAAGGGCGAATTTCAAACGTTGTCCATCACAGAGACAAATGATCTGGCTCCAGCAGCGTCTATAGGAGTATCTGTCTGCTCACTTCTAGCTCCAGTGGAGACTGATGGAAAAATGGCCGCTAACAACCTGTGATCCTTGTTCCGGGTGCGCGTGTCACCATCGAGCCTTAATGACATCATAAAGCTGCTTCAAGTGCAAGACTTGCAGGCTTATATACAGTCTATCTATCCATCTATCTATCTATCTATCTATCTATCTAATGTATGTTACTGCATAGATATATATCTAGCTATATAAATAGATAGCTATATATCAATATAGATATTTCTACAAATATCTAGCTTTACGTATAAATTTAAACTTCTATAGTTATGGTTTTGTAGGGCTGAAAACATACATACAAAATTTGTATTATTATCAGCATTATTCTTATAATTGCCATTGATGTTATTCCAGGGGCAGGTAATAAACCGCATGAGGCTTTGACCAATTTTTACCATTTTAGGTAAAAAGCTGCATTGACTGCACTTCTGCATTTTGTGGGATATGGTAGGACTGCAAGCAAATCCTGAGACAAGATATAACAAAAACACTCCATACAGCATGCAATTTCATTTTCCAAGATAGAAACATTGGTCACGCTGAACATTGTTGAACGTTTTCGCTGCAATGCATCCTGAGATGCTTGGATCCAGGTTCTATCATTCATGCTGCGCCATTTCAACCAACCTGTGTGGCTCATATTCACTTTGGGTTGACGAGTTGCATGGTCATGGTGTAGGCCGAGCCTTTTTTGCCACTTCATCCGCCTCCGATCAAGCATAATGCCTTGCCCATAAGCATTCCCCACCCTGGAATATCTTAACCTACCCATTCCCCTATCTGGAATAACTGTACCTCCCTCAAAAGAAGTGATAAGCCGCAATATATTTGACTGTTGTAGGCTGCCGTCTCCCGCTTAAGGGCGAATTTCAAACGTTGTCCATCACAGAGACAAATGATCTGGCTCCAGCCGCGTCTATAGGAGTATCTGTCTGCTCACTTCTAGCTCCAGTGGAGACTGATGGAAAAATGGCCGCTAACAACCTGTGGTCCTTGTTCCGGGTGCGCGTGTCACCATCGAGCCTTAATGACATCATAAAGCTGCTTCAAGTGCAAGACTTGCAGGCTTATATACAGTCTATCTATCTATCTATCTATCTATCTAATGTATGTTACTGCATAGATATATATCTAGCTATATAAATAGATAGTTATATATTAATATAGATATTTCTACAAATATCTAGCTTTACGTATAAATTTAAACTTGTATAGTTATGGTTTTGTAGGGCTGAAAACATACATACAAAATTTGTATTATTATCAGCATTATTCTTATAATTGCCATTGATGTTATTCCAGGGGCAGGTAATAAACCGCATGAGTCTTTGACCAATTTTTACCATTTTAGGTAAAAAGCTGCATTGACTGCACTTCTGCATTTTGTGGGATATGGTAGGACTGCAAGCAAATCCTGAGACAAGATATGTCAAAAACACTCCATACAGCATGCAATTTCGATTTCCAAGATAGAAACATTGGTCACGCTGAACATTGTTGAACGTTTTCACTGCAATGCATCCTGGGACGCTTGGATCCAGGTTCCATCATTCATGTTGCGCTATTTCAACCAACCTGTGTGGCTCATATTCACTTTGGGTTGACGATTGGCATGGTCATGGTGTAGGCCGAGCCTTTTTTGCCACTTCATCCGCCTCCGATCAAGCATAATGCCTTGCCCATAAGCATTCCCCTCCCTGGAATAACTTAACCTACCCATTCCCCTATCTGGAATAACTGTACCTACCACAAAAGAAGTGATAAGCAGCGATCAATTTGACTGTTGTAGGCTGCCGTCTCCCGCTTAAGGGCGAATTTCAAACGTTGTCCATCACAGAGACAAATGATCTGGCTCCAGCAGCGTCTATAGGAGTATCTGTCTGCTCACTTCTAGCTCCAGTGGAGACTGATGGAAAAATGGCCGCTAACAACCTGTGATCCTTGTTCCGGGTGCGCGTGTCACCATCGAGCCTTAATGACATCATAAAGCTGCTTCAAGTGCAAGACTTGCAGGCTTATATACAGTCTATCTATCCATCTATCTATCTATCTATCTATCTATCTATCTATCTATCTATCTATCTATCTAATGTATGTTACTGCATAGATATATATCTAGCTATATAAATAGATAGCTATATATCAATATAGATATTTCTACAAATATCTAGCTTTACGTATAAATTTAAACTTCTATAGTTATGGTTTTGTAGGGCTGAAAACATACATACAAAATTTGTATTATTATCAGCATTATTCTTATAATTGCCATTGATGTTATTCCAGGGGCAGGTAATAAACCGCATGAGTCTTTGACCAATTTTTACCATTTTAGGTAAAAAGCTGCATTGACTGTACTTCTGCATTTTGTGGGATATGGTAGGACTGCAAGCAAATCCTGAGACAAGATATGTCAAAAACACTCCATACAGCATGCAATTTCATTTTCCAAGATAGAAACATTGGTCACGCTGAACATTGTTGAACGTTTTCGCTGCAATGCATCCTGGGACGCTTGGATCCAGGTTCTATCATTCATGCTGCGCCATTTCAACCAACCTGTGTGGCTCATATTCACTTTGGGTTGACGAGTTGCATGGTCATGGTGTAGGCCGAGCCTTTTTTGCCACTTCATCCGCCTCCGATCAAGCATAATGCCTTGCCCATAAGCATTCCCCTCCCTGGAATAACTTAACCTACCCATTCCCCTATCTGGAATAACTGTACCTACCACAAAAGAAGTGATAAGCAGCGATCAATTTGACTGTTGTAGGCTGCCGTATCCCGCTTAAGGGCGAATTTCAAACGTTGTCCATCACAGAGACAAATGATCTGGCTCCAGCAGCGTCTATAGGAGTATCTGTCTGCTCACTTCTAGCTCCAGTGGAGACTGATGGAAAAATGGCCGCTAACAACCTGTGATCCTTGTTCCGGGTGCGCGTGTCACCATCGAGCCTTAATGACATCATAAAGCTGCTTCAAGTGCAAGACTTGCAGGCTTATATACAGTCTATCTATCTATCTATCTATCTAATGTATGTTACTGCATAGATATATATCTAGCTATATAAATAGATAGCTATATATCAATATAGATATTTCTACAAATATCTAGCTTTACGTATAAATTTAAACTTCTATAGTTATGGTTTTGTAGGGCTGAAAACATACATACAAAATTTGTATTATTATCAGCATTACTCTTATAATTGCCATTGATGTTATTCCAGGGACAGGTAATAAACCGCATGAGGCTTTGACCAATTTTTACCATTTTAGGTAAAAAGCTGCATTGACTGCACTTCTGCATTTTGTGGGATATGGTAGGACTGCAAGCAAATCCTGAGACAAGATATATCAAAAACACTCCATACAGCATGCAATTTCATTTTCCAAGATAGAAACATTGGTCACGCTGAACATTGTTGAACGTTTTCGCTGCAATGCATCCTGGGACGCTTGGATCCAGGTTCCATCATTCATGTTGCGCTATTTCAACCAACCTGTGTGGCTCATATTCACTTTGGGTTGACGATTGGCATGGTCATGGTGTAGGCCGAGCCTTTTTTGCCACTTCATCCGCCTCCGATCAAGCATAATGCCTTGCCCATAAGCATTCCCCTCCCTGGAATAACTTAACCTACCCATTCCCCTATCTGGAATAACTGTACCTACCACAAAAGAAGTGATAAGCAGCGATCAATTTGACTGTTGTAGGCTGCCGTATCCCGCTTAAGGGCGAATTTCAAACGTTGTCCATCACAGAGACAAATGATCTGGCTCCAGCAGCGTCTATAGGAGTATCTGTCTGCTCACTTCTAGCTCCAGTGGAGACTGATGGAAAAATGGCCGCTAACAACCTGTGATCCTTGTTCCGGGTGCGCGTGTCACCATCGAGCCTTAATGACATCATAAAGCTGCTTCAAGTGCAAGACTTGCAGGCTTATATACAGTCTATCTATCTATCTATCTATCTATCTATCTATCTATCTAATGTATGTTACTGCATAGATATATATCTAGCTATATAAATAGATAGCTATATATCAATATAGATATTTCTACAAATATCTAGCTTTACGTATAAATTTAAACTTCTATAGTTATGGTTTTGTAGGGCTGAAAACATACATACAAAATTTGTATTATTATCAGCATTATTCTTATAATTGCCATTGATGTTATTCCAGGGGCAGGTAATAAACCGCATGAGTCTTTGACCAATTTTTACCATTTTAGGTAAAAAGCTGCATTGACTGTACTTCTGCATTTTGTGGGATATGGTAGGACTGCAAGCAAATCCTGAGACAAGATATGTCAAAAACACTCCATACAGCATGCAATTTCATTTTCCAAGATAGAAACATTGGTCACGCTGAACATTGTTGAACGTTTTCGCTGCAATGCATCCTGGGACGCTTGGATCCAGGTTCTATCATTCATGCTGCGCCATTTCAACCAACCTGTGTGGCTCATATTCACTTTGGGTTGACGAGTTGCATGGTCATGGTGTAGGCCGAGCCTTTTTTGCCACTTCATCCGCCTCCGATCAAGCATAATGCCTTGCCCATAAGCATTCCCCTCCCTGGAATAACTTAACCTACCCATTCCCCTATCTGGAATAACTGTACCTACCACAAAAGAAGTGATAAGCAGCGATCAATTTGACTGTTGTAGGCTGCCGTATCCCGCTTAAGGGCGAATTTCAAACGTTGTCCATCACAGAGACAAATGATCTGGCTCCAGCAGCGTCTATAGGAGTATCTGTCTGCTCACTTCTAGCTCCAGTGGAGACTGATGGAAAAATGGCCGCTAACAACCTGTGATCCTTGTTCCGGGTGCGCGTGTCACCATCGAGCCTTAATGACATCATAAAGCTGCTTCAAGTGCAAGACTTGCAGGCTTATATACAGTCTATCTATCTATCTATCTATCTAATGTATGTTACTGCATAGATATATATCTAGCTATATAAATAGATAGCTATATATCAATATAGATATTTCTACAAATATCTAGCTTTACGTATAAATTTAAACTTCTATAGTTATGGTTTTGTAGGGCTGAAAACATACATACAAAATTTGTATTATTATCAGCATTACTCTTATAATTGCCATTGATGTTATTCCAGGGACAGGTAATAAACCGCATGAGGCTTTGACCAATTTTTACCATTTTAGGTAAAAAGCTGCATTGACTGCACTTCTGCATTTTGTGGGATATGGTAGGACTGCAAGCAAATCCTGAGACAAGATATATCAAAAACACTCCATACAGCATGCAATTTCATTTTCCAAGATAGAAACATTGGTCACGCTGAACATTGTTGAACGTTTTCGCTGCAATGCATCCTGGGACGCTTGGATCCAGGTTCCATCATTCATGTTGCGCTATTTCAACCAACCTGTGTGGCTCATATTCACTTTGGGTTGACGATTGGCATGGTCATGGTGTAGGCCGAGCCTTTTTTGCCACTTCATCCGCCTCCGATCAAGCATAATGCCTTGCCCATAAGCATTCCCCTCCCTGGAATAACTTAACCTACCCATTCCCCTATCTGGAATAACTGTACCTACCACAAAAGAAGTGATAAGCAGCGATCAATTTGACTGTTGTAGGCTGCCATATCCCGCTTAAGGGCGAATTTCAAACGTTGTCCATCACAGAGACAAATGATCTGGCTCCAGCAGCGTCTATAGGAGTATCTGTCTGCTCACTTCTAGCTCCAGTGGAGACTGATGGAAAAATGGCCGCTAACAACCTGTGATCCTTGTTCCGGGTGCGCGTGTCACCATCGAGCCTTAATGACATCATAAAGCTGCTTCAAGTGCAAGACTTGCAGGCTTATATACAGTCTATCTATCTATCTATCTATCTATCTATCTATCTATCTATCTATCTAATGTATGTTACTGCATAGATATATATCTAGCTATATAAATAGATAGCTATATATCAATATAGATATTTCTACAAATATCTAGCTTTACGTATAAATTTAAACTTCTATAGTTATGGTTTTGTAGGGCTGAAAACATACATACAAAATTTGTATTATTATCAGCATTATTCTTATAATTGCCATTGATGTTATTCCAGGGGCAGGTAATAAACCGCATGAGTCTTTGACCAATTTTTACCATTTTAGGTAAAAAGCTGCATTGACTGTACTTCTGCATTTTGTGGGATATGGTAGGACTGCAAGCAAATCCTGAGACAAGATATGTCAAAAACACTCCATACAGCATGCAATTTCATTTTCCAAGATAGAAACATTGGTCACGCTGAACATTGTTGAACGTTTTCGCTGCAATGCATCCTGGGACGCTTGGATCCAGGTTCTATCATTCATGCGGCGCCATTTCAACCAACCTGTGTGGCTCATATTCACTTTGGGTTGACGAGTTGCATGGTCATGGTGTAGGCCGAGCCTTTTTTGCCACTTCATCCGCCTCCGATCAAGCATAATGCCTTGCCCATAAGCATTCCCCTCCCTGGAATAACTTAACCTACCCATTCCCCTATCTGGAATAACTGTACCTACCACAAAAGAAGTGATAAGCAGCGATCAATTTGACTGTTGTAGGCTGCCGTCTCCCGCTTAAGGGCGAATTTCAAACGTTGTCCATCACAGAGACAAATGATCTGGCTCCAGCAGCGTCTATAGGAGTATCTGTCTGCTCACTTCTAGCTCCAGTGGAGACTGATGGAAAAATGGCCGCTAACAACCTGTGATCCTTGTTCCGGGTGCGCGTGTCACCATCGAGCCTTAATGACATCATAAAGCTGCTTCAAGTGCAAGACTTGCAGGCTTATATACAGTCTATCTATCTATCTATCTATCTATCTATCTATCTAATGTATGTTACTGCATAGATATATATCTAGCTATATAAATAGATAGCTATATATCAATATAGATATTTCTACAAATATCTAGCTTTACGTATAAATTTAAACTTCTATAGTTATGGTTTTGTAGGGCTGAAAACATACATACAAAATTTGTATTATTATCAGCATTATTCTTATAATTGCCATTGATGTTATTCCAGGGGCAGGTAATAAACCGCATGAGTCTTTGACCAATTTTTACCATTTTAGGTAAAAAGCTGCATTGACTGTACTTCTGCATTTTGTGGGATATGGTAGGACTGCAAGCAAATCCTGAGACAAGATATGTCAAAAACACTCCATACAGCATGCAATTTCATTTTCCAAGATAGAAACATTGGTCACGCTGAACATTGTTGAACGTTTTCGCTGCAATGCATCCTGGGACGCTTGGATCCAGGTTCTATCATTCATGCTGCGCCATTTCAACCAACCTGTGTGGCTCATATTCACTTTGGGTTGACGAGTTGCATGGTCATGGTGTAGGCCGAGCCTTTTTTGCCACTTCATCCGCCTCCGATCAAGCATAATGCCTTGCCCATAAGCATTCCCCTCCCTGGAATAACTTAACCTACCCATTCCCCTATCTGGAATAACTGTACCTACCACAAAAGAAGTGATAAGCAGCGATCAATTTGACTGTTGTAGGCTGCCGTCTCCCGCTTAAGGGCGAATTTCAAACGTTGTCCATCACAGAGACAAATGATCTGGCTCCAGCAGCGTCTATAGGAGTATCTGTCTGCTCACTTCTAGCTCCAGTGGAGACTGATGGAAAAATGGCCGCTAACAACCTGTGATCCTTGTTCCGGGTGCGCGTGTCACCATCGAGCCTTAATGACATCATAAAGCTGCTTCAAGTGCAAGACTTGCAGGCTTATATACAGTCTATCTATCCATCTATCTATCTATCTATCTATCTATCTAATGTATGTTACTGCATAGATATATATCTAGCTATATAAATAGATAGCTATATATCAATATAGATATTTCTACAAATATCTAGCTTTACGTATAAATTTAAACTTCTATAGTTATGGTTTTGTAGGGCTGAAAACATACATACAAAATTTGTATTATTATCAGCATTATTCTTATAATTGCCATTGATGTTATTCCAGGGGCAGGTAATAAACCGCATGAGGCTTTGACCAATTTTTACCATTTTAGGTAAAAAGCTGCATTGACTGCACTTCTGCATTTTGTGGGATATGGTAGGACTGCAAGCAAATCCTGAGACAAGATATAACAAAAACACTCCATACAGCATGCAATTTCATTTTCCAAGATAGAAACATTGGTCACGCTGAACATTGTTGAACGTTTTCGCTGCAATGCATCCTGAGATGCTTGGATCCAGGTTCTATCATTCATGCTGCGCCATTTCAACCAACCTGTGTGGCTCATATTCACTTTGGGTTGACGAGTTGCATGGTCATGGTGTAGGCCGAGCCTTTTTTGCCACTTCATCCGCCTCCGATCAAGCATAATGCCTTGCCCATAAGCATTCCCCACCCTGGAATATCTTAACCTACCCATTCCCCTATCTGGAATAACTGTACCTCCCTCAAAAGAAGTGATAAGCCGCAATATATTTGACTGTTGTAGGCTGCCGTCTCCCGCTTAAGGGCGAATTTCAAACGTTGTCCATCACAGAGACAAATGATCTGGCTCCAGCCGCGTCTATAGGAGTATCTGTCTGCTCACTTCTAGCTCCAGTGGAGACTGATGGAAAAATGGCCGCTAACAACCTGTGGTCCTTGTTCCGGGTGCGCGTGTCACCATCGAGCCTTAATGACATCATAAAGCTGCTTCAAGTGCAAGACTTGCAGGCTTATATACAGTCTATCTATCTATCTATCTATCTATCTAATGTATGTTACTGCATAGATATATATCTAGCTATATAAATAGATAGTTATATATTAATATAGATATTTCTACAAATATCTAGCTTTACGTATAAATTTAAACTTGTATAGTTATGGTTTTGTAGGGCTGAAAACATACATACAAAATTTGTATTATTATCAGCATTATTCTTATAATTGCCATTGATGTTATTCCAGGGGCAGGTAATAAACCGCATGAGTCTTTGACCAATTTTTACCATTTTAGGTAAAAAGCTGCATTGACTGCACTTCTGCATTTTGTGGGATATGGTAGGACTGCAAGCAAATCCTGAGACAAGATATGTCAAAAACACTCCATACAGCATGCAATTTCGATTTCCAAGATAGAAACATTGGTCACGCTGAACATTGTTGAACGTTTTCACTGCAATGCATCCTGGGACGCTTGGATCCAGGTTCCATCATTCATGTTGCGCTATTTCAACCAACCTGTGTGGCTCATATTCACTTTGGGTTGACGATTGGCATGGTCATGGTGTAGGCCGAGCCTTTTTTGCCACTTCATCCGCCTCCGATCAAGCATAATGCCTTGCCCATAAGCATTCCCCTCCCTGGAATAACTTAACCTACCCATTCCCCTATCTGGAATAACTGTACCTACCACAAAAGAAGTGATAAGCAGCGATCAATTTGACTGTTGTAGGCTGCCGTCTCCCGCTTAAGGGCGAATTTCAAACGTTGTCCATCACAGAGACAAATGATCTGGCTCCAGCAGCGTCTATAGGAGTATCTGTCTGCTCACTTCTAGCTCCAGTGGAGACTGATGGAAAAATGGCCGCTAACAACCTGTGATCCTTGTTCCGGGTGCGCGTGTCACCATCGAGCCTTAATGACATCATAAAGCTGCTTCAAGTGCAAGACTTGCAGGCTTATATACAGTCTATCTATCCATCTATCTATCTATCTATCTATCTATCTATCTATCTATCTATCTAATGTATGTTACTGCATAGATATATATCTAGCTATATAAATAGATAGCTATATATCAATATAGATATTTCTACAAATATCTAGCTTTACGTATAAATTTAAACTTCTATAGTTATGGTTTTGTAGGGCTGAAAACATACATACAAAATTTGTATTATTATCAGCATTATTCTTATAATTGCCATTGATGTTATTCCAGGGGCAGGTAATAAACCGCATGAGGCTTTGACCAATTTTTACCATTTTAGGTAAAAAGCTGCATTGACTGCACTTCTGCATTTTGTGGGATATGGTAGGACTGCAAGCAAATCCTGAGACAAGATATATCAAAAACACTCCATACAGCATGCAATTTCATTTTCCAAGATAGAAACATTGGTCACGCTGAACATTGTTGAACGTTTTCGCTGCAATGCATCCTGAGATGCTTGGATCCAGGTTCTATCATTCATGCTGCGCCATTTCAACCAACCTGTGTGGCTCATATTCACTTTGGGTTGACGAGTTGCATGGTCATGGTGTAGGCCGAGCCTTTTTTGCCACTTCATCCGCCTCCGATCAAGCATAATGCCTTGCCCATAAGCATTCCCCACCCTGGAATATCTTAACCTACCCATTCCCCTATCTGGAATAACTGTACCTCCCTCAAAAGAAGTGATAAGCCGCAATATATTTGACTGTTGTAGGCTGCCGTCTCCCGCTTAAGGGCGAATTTCAAACGTTGTCCATCACAGAGACAAATGATCTGGCTCCAGCCGCGTCTATAGGAGTATCTGTCTGCTCACTTCTAGCTCCAGTGGAGACTGATGGAAAAATGGCCGCTAACAACCTGTGGTCCTTGTTCCGGGTGCGCGTGTCACCATCGAGCCTTAATGACATCATAAAGCTGCTTCAAGTGCAAGACTTGCAGGCTTATATACAGTCTATCTATCTATCTATCTATCTATCTATCTATCTAATGTATGTTACTGCATAGATATATATCTAGCTATATAAATAGATAGCTATATATCAATATAGATATTTCTACAAATATCTAGCTTTACGTATAAATTTAAACTTCTATAGTTATGGTTTTGTAGGGCTGAAAACATACATACAAAATTTGTATTATTATCAGCATTATTCTTATAATTGCCATTGATGTTATTCCAGGGGCAGGTAATAAACCGCATGAGGCTTTGACCAATTTTTACCATTTTAGGTAAAAAGCTGCATTGACTGCACTTCTGCATTTTGTGGGATATGGTAGGACTGCAAGCAAATCCTGAGACAAGATATATCAAAAACACTCCATACAGCATGCAATTTCATTTTCCAAGATAGAAACATTGGTCACGCTGAACATTGTTGAACGTTTTCGCTGCAATGCATCCTGAGATGCTTGGATCCAGGTTCTATCATTCATGCTGCGCCATTTCAACCAACCTGTGTGGCTCATATTCACTTTGGGTTGACGAGTTGCATGGTCATGGTGTAGGCCGAGCCTTTTTTGCCACTTCATCCGCCTCCGATCAAGCATAATGCCTTGCCCATAAGCATTCCCCACCCTGGAATATCTTAACCTACCCATTCCCCTATCTGGAATAACTGTACCTCCCTCAAAAGAAGTGATAAGCCGCAATATATTTGACTGTTGTAGGCTGCCGTCTCCCGCTTAAGGGCGAATTTCAAACGTTGTCCATCACAGAGACAAATGATCTGGCTCCAGCCGCGTCTATAGGAGTATCTGTCTGCTCACTTCTAGCTCCAGTGGAGACTGATGGAAAAATGGCCGCTAACAACCTGTGATCCTTGTTCCGGGTGCGCGTGTCACCATCGAGCCTTAATGACATCATAAAGCTGCTTCAAGTGCAAGACTTGCAGGCTTATATACAGTCTATCTATCCATCTATCTATCTATCTATCTATCTATCTATCTATCTAATGTATGTTACTGCATAGATATATATCTAGCTATATAAATAGATAGCTATATATCAATATAGATATTTCTACAAATATCTAGCTTTACGTATAAATTTAAACTTCTATAGTTATGGTTTTGTAGGGCTGAAAACATACATACAAAATTTGTATTATTATCAGCATTATTCTTATAATTGCCATTGATGTTATTCCAGGGGCAGGTAATAAACCGCATGAGGCTTTGACCAATTTTTACCATTTTAGGTAAAAAGCTGCATTGACTGCACTTCTGCATTTTGTGGGATATGGTAGGACTGCAAGCAAATCCTGAGACAAGATATAACAAAAACACTCCATACAGCATGCAATTTCATTTTCCAAGATAGAAACATTGGTCACGCTGAACATTGTTGAACGTTTTCGCTGCAATGCATCCTGAGATGCTTGGATCCAGGTTCTATCATTCATGCTGCGCCATTTCAACCAACCTGTGTGGCTCATATTCACTTTGGGTTGACGAGTTGCATGGTCATGGTGTAGGCCGAGCCTTTTTTGCCACTTCATCCGCCTCCGATCAAGCATAATGCCTTGCCCATAAGCATTCCCCACCCTGGAATATCTTAACCTACCCATTCCCCTATCTGGAATAACTGTACCTCCCTCAAAAGAAGTGATAAGCCGCAATATATTTGACTGTTGTAGGCTGCCGTCTCCCGCTTAAGGGCGAATTTCAAACGTTGTCCATCACAGAGACAAATGATCTGGCTCCAGCCGCGTCTATAGGAGTATCTGTCTGCTCACTTCTAGCTCCAGTGGAGACTGATGGAAAAATGGCCGCTAACAACCTGTGGTCCTTGTTCCGGGTGCGCGTGTCACCATCGAGCCTTAATGACATCATAAAGCTGCTTCAAGTGCAAGACTTGCAGGCTTATATACAGTCTATCTATCTATCTATCTATCTATCTAATGTATGTTACTGCATAGATATATATCTAGCTATATAAATAGATAGTTATATATTAATATAGATATTTCTACAAATATCTAGCTTTACGTATAAATTTAAACTTGTATAGTTATGGTTTTGTAGGGCTGAAAACATACATACAAAATTTGTATTATTATCAGCATTATTCTTATAATTGCCATTGATGTTATTCCAGGGGCAGGTAATAAACCGCATGAGTCTTTGACCAATTTTTACCATTTTAGGTAAAAAGCTGCATTGACTGCACTTCTGCATTTTGTGGGATATGGTAGGACTGCAAGCAAATCCTGAGACAAGATATGTCAAAAACACTCCATACAGCATGCAATTTCGATTTCCAAGATAGAAACATTGGTCACGCTGAACATTGTTGAACGTTTTCACTGCAATGCATCCTGGGACGCTTGGATCCAGGTTCCATCATTCATGTTGCGCTATTTCAACCAACCTGTGTGGCTCATATTCACTTTGGGTTGACGATTGGCATGGTCATGGTGTAGGCCGAGCCTTTTTTGCCACTTCATCCGCCTCCGATCAAGCATAATGCCTTGCCCATAAGCATTCCCCTCCCTGGAATAACTTAACCTACCCATTCCCCTATCTGGAATAACTGTACCTACCACAAAAGAAGTGATAAGCAGCGATCAATTTGACTGTTGTAGGCTGCCGTCTCCCGCTTAAGGGCGAATTTCAAACGTTGTCCATCACAGAGACAAATGATCTGGCTCCAGCAGCGTCTATAGGAGTATCTGTCTGCTCACTTCTAGCTCCAGTGGAGACTGATGGAAAAATGGCCGCTAACAACCTGTGATCCTTGTTCCGGGTGCGCGTGTCACCATCGAGCCTTAATGACATCATAAAGCTGCTTCAAGTGCAAGACTTGCAGGCTTATATACAGTCTATCTATCCATCTATCTATCTATCTATCTATCTATCTATCTATCTATCTATCTAATGTATGTTACTGCATAGATATATATCTAGCTATATAAATAGATAGCTATATATCAATATAGATATTTCTACAAATATCTAGCTTTACGTATAAATTTAAACTTCTATAGTTATGGTTTTGTAGGGCTGAAAACATACATACAAAATTTGTATTATTATCAGCATTATTCTTATAATTGCCATTGATGTTATTCCAGGGGCAGGTAATAAACCGCATGAGGCTTTGACCAATTTTTACCATTTTAGGTAAAAAGCTGCATTGACTGCACTTCTGCATTTTGTGGGATATGGTAGGACTGCAAGCAAATCCTGAGACAAGATATATCAAAAACACTCCATACAGCATGCAATTTCATTTTCCAAGATAGAAACATTGGTCACGCTGAACATTGTTGAACGTTTTCGCTGCAATGCATCCTGAGATGCTTGGATCCAGGTTCTATCATTCATGCTGCGCCATTTCAACCAACCTGTGTGGCTCATATTCACTTTGGGTTGACGAGTTGCATGGTCATGGTGTAGGCCGAGCCTTTTTTGCCACTTCATCCGCCTCCGATCAAGCATAATGCCTTGCCCATAAGCATTCCCCACCCTGGAATATCTTAACCTACCCATTCCCCTATCTGGAATAACTGTACCTCCCTCAAAAGAAGTGATAAGCCGCAATATATTTGACTGTTGTAGGCTGCCGTCTCCCGCTTAAGGGCGAATTTCAAACGTTGTCCATCACAGAGACAAATGATCTGGCTCCAGCCGCGTCTATAGGAGTATCTGTCTGCTCACTTCTAGCTCCAGTGGAGACTGATGGAAAAATGGCCGCTAACAACCTGTGGTCCTTGTTCCGGGTGCGCGTGTCACCATCGAGCCTTAATGACATCATAAAGCTGCTTCAAGTGCAAGACTTGCAGGCTTATATACAGTCTATCTATCTATCTATCTATCTATCTATCTATCTATCTATCTAATGTATGTTACTGCATAGATATATATCTAGCTATATAAATAGATAGCTATATATCAATATAGATATTTCTACAAATATCTAGCTTTACGTATAAATTTAAACTTCTATAGTTATGGTTTTGTAGGGCTGAAAACATACATACAAAATTTGTATTATTATCAGCATTATTCTTATAATTGCCATTGATGTTATTCCAGGGGCAGGTAATAAACCGCATGAGGCTTTGACCAATTTTTACCATTTTAGGTAAAAAGCTGCATTGACTGCACTTCTGCATTTTGTGGGATATGGTAGGACTGCAAGCAAATCCTGAGACAAGATATATCAAAAACACTCCATACAGCATGCAATTTCATTTTCCAAGATAGAAACATTGGTCACGCTGAACATTGTTGAACGTTTTCGCTGCAATGCATCCTGAGATGCTTGGATCCAGGTTCTATCATTCATGCTGCGCCATTTCAACCAACCTGTGTGGCTCATATTCACTTTGGGTTGACGAGTTGCATGGTCATGGTGTAGGCCGAGCCTTTTTTGCCACTTCATCCGCCTCCGATCAAGCATAATGCCTTGCCCATAAGCATTCCCCACCCTGGAATATCTTAACCTACCCATTCCCCTATCTGGAATAACTGTACCTCCCTCAAAAGAAGTGATAAGCCGCAATATATTTGACTGTTGTAGGCTGCCGTCTCCC
The DNA here is from genome assembly GCF_035609145.1 of Eleutherodactylus coqui. Taxonomy (NCBI): domain Eukaryota; kingdom Metazoa; phylum Chordata; class Amphibia; order Anura; family Eleutherodactylidae; genus Eleutherodactylus; species Eleutherodactylus coqui. The sequence goes on along the minus strand of NW_027101911.1, from coordinate 42,657 downwards.
GCTTAAGGGCGAATTTCAAACGTTGTCCATCACAGAGACAAATGATCTGGCTCCAGCCGCGTCTATAGGAGTATCTGTCTGCTCACTTCTAGCTCCAGTGGAGACTGATGGAAAAATGGCCGCTAACAACCTGTGGTCCTTGTTCCGGGTGCGCGTGTCACCATCGAGCCTTAATGACATCATAAAGCTGCTTCAAGTGCAAGACTTGCAGGCTTATATACAGTCTATCTATCTATCTATCTAATGTATGTTACTGCATAGATATATATCTAGCTATATAAATAGATAGTTATATATTAATATAGATATTTCTACAAATATCTAGCTTTACGTATAAATTTAAACTTGTATAGTTATGGTTTTGTAGGGCTGAAAACATACATACAAAATTTGTATTATTATCAGCATTATTCTTATAATTGCCATTGATGTTATTCCAGGGGCAGGTAATAAACCGCATGAGTCTTTGACCAATTTTTACCATTTTAGGTAAAAAGCTGCATTGACTGCACTTCTGCATTTTGTGGGATATGGTAGGACTGCAAGCAAATCCTGAGACAAGATATGTCAAAAACACTCCATACAGCATGCAATTTCGATTTCCAAGATAGAAACATTGGTCACGCTGAACATTGTTGAACGTTTTCACTGCAATGCATCCTGGGACGCTTGGATCCAGGTTCCATCATTCATGTTGCGCTATTTCAACCAACCTGTGTGGCTCATATTCACTTTGGGTTGACGATTGGCATGGTCATGGTGTAGGCCGAGCCTTTTTTGCCACTTCATCCGCCTCCGATCAAGCATAATGCCTTGCCCATAAGCATTCCCCTCCCTGGAATAACTTAACCTACCCATTCCCCTATCTGGAATAACTGTACCTACCACAAAAGAAGTGATAAGCAGCGATCAATTTGACTGTTGTAGGCTGCCGTCTCCCGCTTAAGGGCGAATTTCAAACGTTGTCCATCACAGAGACAAATGATCTGGCTCCAGCAGCGTCTATAGGAGTATCTGTCTGCTCACTTCTAGCTCCAGTGGAGACTGATGGAAAAATGGCCGCTAACAACCTGTGATCCTTGTTCCGGGTGCGCGTGTCACCATCGAGCCTTAATGACATCATAAAGCTGCTTCAAGTGCAAGACTTGCAGGCTTATATACAGTCTATCTATCTATCTATCTATCTATCTATCTATCTATCTATCTATCTATCTATCTATCTATCTAATGTATGTTACTGCATAGATATATATCTAGCTATATAAATAGATAGCTATATATCAATATAGATATTTCTACAAATATCTAGCTTTACGTATAAATTTAAACTTCTATAGTTATGGTTTTGTAGGGCTGAAAACATACATACAAAATTTGTATTATTATCAGCATTATTCTTATAATTGCCATTGATGTTATTCCAGGGGCAGGTAATAAACCGCATGAGTCTTTGACCAATTTTTACCATTTTAGGTAAAAAGCTGCATTGACTGTACTTCTGCATTTTGTGGGATATGGTAGGACTGCAAGCAAATCCTGAGACAAGATATGTCAAAAACACTCCATACAGCATGCAATTTCATTTTCCAAGATAGAAACATTGGTCACGCTGAACATTGTTGAACGTTTTCGCTGCAATGCATCCTGGGACGCTTGGATCCAGGTTCTATCATTCATGCTGCGCCATTTCAACCAACCTGTGTGGCTCATATTCACTTTGGGTTGACGAGTTGCATGGTCATGGTGTAGGCCGAGCCTTTTTTGCCACTTCATCCGCCTCCGATCAAGCATAATGCCTTGCCCATAAGCATTCCCCTCCCTGGAATAACTTAACCTACCCATTCCCCTATCTGGAATAACTGTACCTACCACAAAAGAAGTGATAAGCAGCGATCAATTTGACTGTTGTAGGCTGCCGTCTCCCGCTTAAGGGCGAATTTCAAACGTTGTCCATCACAGAGACAAATGATCTGGCTCCAGCAGCGTCTATAGGAGTATCTGTCTGCTCACTTCTAGCTCCAGTGGAGACTGATGGAAAAATGGCCGCTAACAACCTGTGATCCTTGTTCCGGGTGCGCGTGTCACCATCGAGCCTTAATGACATCATAAAGCTGCTTCAAGTGCAAGACTTGCAGGCTTATATACAGTCTATCTATCTATCTATCTATCTATCTATCTATCTATCTATCTAATGTATGTTACTGCATAGATATATATCTAGCTATATAAATAGATAGCTATATATCAATATAGATATTTCTACAAATATCTAGCTTTACGTATAAATTTAAACTTCTATAGTTATGGTTTTGTACGGCTGAAAACATACATACAAAATTTGTATTATTATCAGCATTATTCTTATAATTGCCATTGATGTTATTCCAGGGGCAGGTAATAAACCGCATGAGTCTTTGACCAATTTTTACCATTTTAGGTAAAAAGCTGCATTGACTGTACTTCTGCATTTTGTGGGATATGGTAGGACTGCAAGCAAATCCTGAGACAAGATATGTCAAAAACACTCCATACAGCATGCAATTTCATTTTCCAAGATAGAAACATTGGTCACGCTGAACATTGTTGAACGTTTTCGCTGCAATGCATCCTGGGACGCTTGGATCCAGGTTCTATCATTCATGCTGCGCCATTTCAACCAACCTGTGTGGCTCATATTCACTTTGGGTTGACGAGTTGCATGGTCATGGTGTAGGCCGAGCCTTTTTTGCCACTTCATCCGCCTCCGATCAAGCATAATGCCTTGCCCATAAGCATTCCCCTCCCTGGAATAACTTAACCTACCCATTCCCCTATCTGGAATAACTGTACCTACCACAAAAGAAGTGATAAGCAGCGATCAATTTGACTGTTGTAGGCTGCCGTCTCCCGCTTAAGGGCGAATTTCAAACGTTGTCCATCACAGAGACAAATGATCTGGCTCCAGCAGCGTCTATAGGAGTATCTGTCTGCTCACTTCTAGCTCCAGTGGAGACTGATGGAAAAATGGCCGCTAACAACCTGTGATCCTTGTTCCGGGTGCGCGTGTGTCTTACCTGCTCAAGATTTTGGCAATTTTTTAACCTCATTAACATACCCGTTAAGCACACAGTCTGAGGTAAGACAAATATAAAACACAAGTTTATTTACTCTTTAGTATATGTAAGTAAAATAGTTAATTAACATATAGGCATTGAGATCACATGGGTAACAAAGTTAAGCATCAATACGTCACCGGATATTGTAGCATCACTCCGCAATCGGGGGATCTCCAGGTACGATTGTCAAGAGGATCCGGGAGTACGCCGGTACGTCTAACGGCCACAAGATGAGTCCCGACTCTTCCCTGAAGATCACTGCTATTTATGCCGTTCTTACACTACGTGGCATATCTGCTTCTGCGCAGTTATGGGTATATACGTCATTCTAATATGGCTATTCAGGTTCTAGACATGCGTAGTAGATGATTGGCAACACAATATATTGAATATTTTGTCCATGAAGTTATCACATCTGTGTTATATTATGAGTCATTCTTGCTGTCTTACCATATATGTCGATAATATTCTGCATTGAGCAGAATATTCAGACAGGTCATTAGTTCATTGAAGTTCTGGTTAACTCATACGGCAACTAGTTATTTGATTACACAATCATCCAGTTCAATCGTATCCCATACGTGTCACAATCGGTCCTTAATCATTCACTATTTGCCGTATGATACCATTAAAACTTTTGGTTTTCTACAGAATACCTTATATGCCATGAAACAATTCCATAGCGATAAAAGTATTACAACTATGGCCAATACCAAAACAGGATGTATTAGCCAATTAAGAGTGGTTTGTGCAGATGATGAATAACCCATAAAGATGTCATACCAATGGTGTGACGTGGCATCAGCAATAGCCGATCCCATCTTTACAATTTTGCCAGCTATTACAGTAGTACTTACAATATGCGTTGCCAAAGATCTATTAAGCAATTTAATATGTTGCTGTACTTCTTCTGTGTCTTCTAACAACTTTTTTGAATTTGGTCAAATTTAGATCCCAATTTGACACATTTAAAGGCAGTGGTTGCCAATTGACAGCCACTGTCTTGTCTTGTTCGGGTAATAACACAAAGGTCTCATTTTCCCAAACAAGTGCAGATACGTTTCGCAAGCATCCTGAAAATGGGACAACCATCCCAGGTACAACAGGATGATTACTTGCCAAACATACCTCCTGTGGGGCTATTTCAACCATCATCTTAAAAGTGAGTGGCAGCACAGTCCATTCACATACATTGATCGTATTTTGTAATAAGCATGGTTCATAAACAGCCGATTGGACCTTGCATATGGTCCCTTCTAATGTATCATCACACAATGATAAATCATGAGTTCTATTTTGGTCATCAATGTAAATCCCGTTAAATCTAGGTACCCAGAAATGCATATCTTCTGGAACACCTATAAGTAAGGGGAGAACTACAAACTTACACATCACATTCTTTTTAGTAACATTGTATATGAATATGGTCCCTTTACATAATATATCATTGCAAACCATTTTCTGCGCCTCCAACTGTATCCAATCAGTCTCAGTTATAGTCTGATTGAACACGGTCCTCCACACCTGCTCATTGCCAGTCATGAGCATAGTTTGAAGTGTGTTCTTTTGTTGTTGCTGATAAATGGTCTGCAAGGTACATATTGACCAATTAACATAATTAGATATGTTAGAATTTATTTCATATGAAAACCTATTAGATGCATCTTGGAAATCAAGCATTATTGTGTCCACATCCGTTTGCATACTAAAGGGCTGCCATATAGTGGGCATCCAGTTAGCCTGCAATGTGAGCACATCTTTAATACCACTTCCCGCGTTATGCATTCGATTAGCTAAAGTCTCTATATCAAAACCATTAATAGTCCCAGAAAGCGCTCCGTAGCCTCCGAGTAAGGTATCATACCAAGCTCGACGAGAACGCTTGGTAGGACAAGTCCTTGAGGGTGGAAACTGCACGGAGGCTTGTATAACAGTCTTTTGAGCATCTCGTCCCACCAGGCGACAGGTGGATGGAACCCTTTTTATATGTCCAGGATCTATTTTAGAAGCATTAATGTTCACGAATACCAGGAACTGGCCCCACATGGCCCGATTCTCGATCTCCGTTGCATTCCCACACGTAATTACTTCTGTCTCATTTAAGGGAAATGAAAACTGCACTCCCGTATTTGTACAATTCTGAACATATTGTATCACCAGGGAGTAATTGAGATATGGCAACTCTTTTGGTCTCTGACAGCAGGACACTTTCACAAGTGACGTAATGTTTATTTGTCCCGTTGCCTTATGCAGTGCATATGAAGGACGGTAGGTCGAACTTATATGCGATAATGGATTTCCACTCCAGATAGTCCCATCAAAGGTAATATTCACGATATAACATTTCTGGTTGGCTTCACAAGTGAAGTTGTCTTGCTTCCTGGTTCGGGTTGAATTCCTCCAGCCCCACGAATAATCATTCCTTCCGGTGTCATTGACGCGGATCCCTGGCGTCCACGCATCACCTACTGCGAACACCGAACACATGACGCCAAGGATTCCAAAAATGATTATGTGATTCTAGAGAAGGCAAGGAAACAAGCATTATTCCCGCAAATAGCACTTTTCTTGTGGGACATATTCCCATTTCTCTACTCCGGGTCGCATAATAAGCAAAGTTCGATCGTTCCCCACAGCAATAACCTCTGCCGGGGAGGGCGGTCCTTGGTGATTCTGAACCCATATTTTGGCCCCTACATTAGTAACATCAGTTGAGCCAAAACCTTTATCTCCTCTTACAGTAAGTTCAGTGGGGGCCACCCCTTCTTCCACTTGTGTCAGATACACTGGTATTAATAGCAGCTGTGCCATGCGCTCCTTTTTCCCTATTATCAGAGGATCTGTTCCTAAATTTATCATGATTACTTTAATTTCCCCCTGATAATCTGCATCTATGACTCCCCCTAGGACTACTGCACTTCTCAGAGCAAAACTTGATCTAGTGGCTATCTGCCCGAAGTGATTCTCCGGGATCTTGCATCCTATCCCTGTGGGAATAGTACTCACCTTTCCCGGGGCTATCACCACCGTATCAAGAGCGTATAGATCCAACCCTGCAGCGGCAGGAGTGGCTCTATAAGGTGCCTGCGCATCTGGATTAATTTTCCAGTATAAGATTGTCTCTACCTTAGCTACATCTATACTGAGATTGGGTGTTAGCATGCGCATTAAGGGTGTCATAGAATCAGTGATGGGCCTGTTGTTGATAATCTGTAAAGCAGCAGTCAGATTATCTCTCCATTGACCATATTTGTCGGTCTCAGTGAGCTTCTTCAGGGTAGATTTTAATAACCCATTCATTCGTTCCACCAGGCCCGCGGCCTGTGGATAGTAGGGCATATGATATACCCATTCTATGTTGTTTTTACTGGCATACTCTTTTACCTGATTTCCGGTAAAATGTGAACCATTGTCTGTCTGGATCTGCAGGGGAGTCCCATAATACTGGGTAATAACTTCCAGAGTACGTAAAGTACTCCATTGTGTTGCTGTTTTACACGGGAATCCCACCATCAGACCTGAGAATGTATCTACTGCTGTACAAATATACTTACATCCTCTGCTCTCAGGGAGGGGCCCTACAAAATCCATCTGCCAAATCTGCGCTGGCAACTGGCCTCTCCCTATGTGTCCCATTACTGTATGAGGCACTTCTCGTTTTTGCACATGTTGACATACTGGACATTGCGCGATTACTTGTTTGATCATGTCCACTGTCAAAGGGATACCTCTTTCTTGTGCCCACCTGTAAGTGGCCTTCTCTCCCAAGTGTCCACTTTTTTGGTGAGCCCAAACAGCTGTACCTTGAAGCCATGCTTCCTTTTCCTTGTCAGGTTCTTGTATGGCAACAGAAATCGATGCTGCCGCATCTGCTTGAGAATTAAATAAACGTTCCAATGAGTCAAGAGGGACATGAGCATCAACATGAAACACTGTACTTTTGGTACTCCTAATGAATTCCTCTATGTCTTGCCAAAGCTCTTTCCCCCACAATTCCTTACCATGAATGTTCCAGTCGTTCTTCTTCCATCCCATGATCCAAGTGGCCAAACCATTGGCAACTGACCATGAGTCCGTATACAAATGACATTCTTGCCCTTGTTCCTGCTTCAGAGCTAAGAATACTGCACAAAGTTCTGCATATTGACTACTCTTACCTTCTCCTTCCATGACCAACGTCTTGTCTAATTTTGGATTAAAGGCTACACTTTTCCATCTACGTCTTCCACTGATATACTTGGCCGAACCATCCGTGAACCAAGCATGCTCTTTTTGGGAGTCTGTCAACTCAGAGTAAGGTATTCCCCACTTTACTGGGGATTCCTCCATTTGCGCTACTGGTGTAACCTGACCATCTGGAGGGATATCAGCTATCTTTTCATGCAGGGCAGCTATCCCCCCTTCACCTTTTTTCGCTCTTTCCGAGATGTACCATTTCCACTTAATGATACTCTGCTCCTGGGCATGTCCTATCCGATTGGACTTTGGATTAGATAATACCCAACTCATGATGGGTATTTGCGGCCTTAGAAGGACTATGTGTCCTGTCGTCAATTGTTCAGTATCCACCAGGGCCCAATAACATGCCAACAGCTGTTGCTCCAGTGGAGTGTATTTTTCTCCTGCATCTGGTAATTTTCGATTCCAGAAGCCCAGTGGCACTCTTTTGCCCCCTTGCTTCTGCCACAATGACCAGTTTGCATACATATGCTGAACTGATACATGAAGTTCTATCTCACCATCTTGTAAGGGCCATAAATCTACGGCCTGTTGTATGGCTTCTTTTACTGCTTCAAATGCAACCTGTTGCTCTTCTCCCCACGTGAACTCGTACTTCTTGCGAGTCACCTTGTAAAGAGGAGCAAGAAGCTGCCCCAGATGCGGAATGTGTTGTCTCCAGAATCCAAACAATCCTATGTAGGATTGTGTTTCCTTCTTGTCTTTCGGAGTGGGAAAATTTAAGATTTTCTGCCTTGCCTTAGGGAGAATCTCCCTATGGCCCTTATTCCATTGAATTCCTAAGAATTTCACCGTCTGAGAGGGGCCCTGCACCTTGCTATCATTTATTTCCCATCCTTTTTCTCGCAAATGATGCAACAGTCTGTCCAATTGTTTCTTTACAGATTGTTCATCCGGTCCCTGAATCATTATATCATCAATATAATGTGAAAACTGCATTTCTGATGGTAAATCAAACTCATCCAAATGTTCTGCCACCGTCCGGTGACAGATGGTTGGACTATGTATCCAACCTTGTGGCAATCGAGTGAACGTATATTGACGTCCTTGCCACGTAAAGGCAAACTGATCTTGTGCCTTTTCTTCTATTGGAATTGTGAAGAACGCTTGTGCGATATCAATCACAGCGTACCATTGTCCACTGTGACTTTGAATCTGCTCCACAATTGTAATGGTGTCTGGGACAGCTGCCGTCAAGGGAGGTGTTTGTTTATTCAACTCCCTGTAATCGACAGTCATCCTCCAAGACCCATCACTTTTCTTCACAGGCCATACCGGATTGTTCCATGCTGTGGTTGCAGGCCTCACAACCCCAGCATCGACCAAATCCTTAATGGTTTCTCCTATTTCCTTGTGACCTCCAGGAATTCTGTATTGCTTCATAGCAACCAGTTTTCCTGCAGGAGGGATGTGTACGGGTGGCATTTTGACCTTTCCCACCGTAACTGGACAAGCTTTTATCCCTATTTTCCTTACGCCAAAGGCAAACTTACCATCTTCGAGGTGTAGTGTCAATCCTTTCAGAATATCTATGCCAATGATATATTCCGGAATAGGTACTACTAACACCGTGTATTTACGTAAGGGCAAATTGCCCAATTTCAAAGTTACCTGTGTCTGTACTCCTTCGGTAACTTTTCCTCCCAATCCTGAAATATTAACTTTTGGACCTTTAAACTTTTTGGGATTTCCATAAATCAGAGTAGCCTCCGCCCCTGTATCTACTAAAGCTGGGACCCTTTGGACATTACCCCCTTTCCAATGTATGGCTAGCGGGACATAGGGTCTGTCATCCCGCCTAACCCAAACAGGGGCTTGGCTTGCTACCTATGCGGAATCAGAATCTGATTCCTCCAGGAGCGGAGCAGATGGCTTCATATGGTCCTGCACTTGGCTAGCTACCATTGCAGCCATCTCCTTCCATGGATAGATCTTTTGAAAATCCTCCCATTCTAATTTCTTAGGTTCTAAATTAGTGACCTGCTTCTCTCTCTTTTTAGAAGCTTTTGGGGCCACTGAATCTTCCCTTTTATCCACCTTTTTGTTGGATAATACCTTCTGTTTATAAAGACGCCACAAATCACCTGTATCTTTTCCATCAATGGCGTCCTTGGAGACTCCAGCTTTCAGGAGAGCCTGAAACATATCTCTACGAGATACCCTTGGCACTCCTGAATCACCAGTCCCCTGGGAACTAGGATTCCTAGACCTATCACGATCTGTTCGCTTTTCCTCTCTATCCCAGTTTCCCATATCTTGCAATTCCCGCATTCTAGCCACAACCGCAGACATTGGCTCATTAGTCATGGATAGAAGTAGGGTCATCATCACGGCTTTATAAGCCGAAGGTGCAGTCTTAATTAAACGATTTCTAACTCCTGCTGTCAGCCGAGTCTCCAAATAATCTTCCATATGCTCGATGATAATTAATGAGACCCTCATAGCTTCCTCCTTCAACCTTTCAATGCCATCCCTGATAGTGTACCAAGGTTTGTCATTGATTGGAATGTCTGCCTCTGTTGGGAATTTATTAAGAAACCCATTGGTTACTATATTAAACAGGGAAATAGCACTTTCTCCTTGATGATTAGGAAAATATTCTCTAAAATTTCTACTGATTACTGGATCTCTAGTTAGAGTAACAAATCTCATTGCATCTTTTGGATCCAACATTACCCCAGTCGCCCCGTGCTCAAATAGACGGACCAACCATGGTATGTCAGATTCCCCAGGCCTTTGCCTAAATCTACTCAGTATATCATCAACTTCTGACTGAGAAAAATCCTCTAGGGTAAGCCTGGTGCGCCTATGTGGCACCAATTCTTCTTGCACCAACAGTCTCCCATCGGCATCGTACATATAGTTTCCCTGATCGTCATACCTGGGCAACCTTTGCCCATCATGACCTACGATAGGCTGGGTATCGGGTCCATATTCAGTAGTTTCCTTCCTTCTGCTAATGGGCTGGGCACGTTTTAAAGCAGGTGGATCAATTATTGGATTGGGTGGGTCTTCCCAATCCCCCTTATGCCAGTCCTCCTCCCCCGAAGAAGATGAGGAATCCCATAAGTCTCCATCCCACTTATCTGGGTCCCAGTTCACAGAAGCAGAAGCTATAGCTTTCGATACCTTTCGCTTATCAACTTTACCTTTACGCCCCTTATATTTATTCTGAGCAACTTTTACAACAGCCTTTTCTGCAATATTCTGGTAATGTTCTATTTTTTCCTTTATCAGCCTTTGGTTACATTCCAACACCACTCTCTTTCCTTCAGATTCTACTAACTTTTGTTCCGTCTGATTAAGTTTTCTTATTAGTTGGGACTTCTTCTTATGGATATTCCTATAGGCTGAGGCCAATACCCAATTTCTCCTACCCAACTGAACTGCGTCACCTGCCTTGGCAGGGGTCTCCTCGAGTACCTTAACGACATCGAGGGGCTCTGAATCTTTTAGCTTACTATCCCATGATTCTGCAAGCCCACTATGCATCAACTCCTGAGCTAATATATCATAGGGACCCTCGGACCAGCCGGGGATGTCTATTTTCTGAACGATTTTAGTTTTATCTTTCTTGGTTCTTTTTCTAAACATATTGTTGTCTTATTGGCAAAATGCCAATTGGTGAAACTTTTTGCACAGAGTTCCCCTTTACAAAATTTTGGCAACGTGCCAATCTGGTGAAACTTTGCACAGAGGTCCCCTTTACGGCGAGGCACCACCCTGCAAACTGGCACCGATTTCCCGAGTCCTGCCTCAAAGTTACAGAACTCTGAAAATTTTGGCAACGTGCCAATTGGTGAAATTTTGCACAGCGGTCCCCTTTACTGCTAGACACCACCGTGCAAACTGGCACCAATCTCCCAAGTCCTGCTTCAAAGTTACAGAACTTATAATATTTTGGCAGTATGCCAATGGGTTCAACAAGGACTACTTACTGCAACTATCAATTTGTATTTACTATTATTACTCTATCACCTATCAAAGCAAAGTTATAACCATTTGAACCCCTTGGCAATGGGCCAAAAATCTAATATGGCGACAGCAACCCCCCCGTGCACTGAGAAGCACTGTCACAATACCAAATTATACAGTAATATAACCTTACCAAAGACAACAATATCCTGCCAGACTACGCCAATTTATGTCTTACCTGCTCAAGATTTTGGCAATTTTTTAACCTCATTAACATACCCGTTAAGCACACAGTCTGAGGTAAGACAAATATAAAACACAAGTTTATTTACTCTTTAGTATATGTAAGTAAAATAGTTAATTAACATATAGGCATTGAGATCACATGGGTAACAAAGTTAAGCATCAATACGTCACCGGATATTGTAGCATCACTCCGCAATCGGGGGATCTCCAGGTACGATTGTCAAGAGGATCCGGGAGTACGCCGGTACGTCTAACGGCCACAAGATGAGTCCCGACTCTTCCCTGAAGATCACTGCTATTTATGCCGTTCTTACACTACGTGGCATATCTGCTTCTGCGCAGTTATGGGTATATACGTCATTCTAATATGGCTATTCAGGTTCTAGACATGCGTAGTAGATGATTGGCAACACAATATATTGAATATTTTGTCCATGAAGTTATCACATCTGTGTTATATTATGAGTCATTCTTGCTGTCTTACCATATATGTCGATAATATTCTGCATTGAGCAGAATATTCAGACAGGTCATTAGTTCATTGAAGTTCTGGTTAACTCATACGGCAACTAGTTATTTGATTACACAATCATCCAGTTCAATCGTATCCCATACGTGTCACAGCGTGTCACCATCGAGCCTTAATGACATCATAAAGCTGCTTCAAGTGCAAGACTTGCAGGCTTATATACAGTCTATCTATCCATCTATCTAATGTATGTTACTGCATAGATATATATCTAGCTATATAAATAGATAGCTATATATCAATATAGATATTTCTACAAATATCTAGCTTTACGTATAAATTTAAACTTCTATAGTTATGGTTTTGTAGGGCTGAAAACATACATACAAAATTTGTATTATTATCAGCATTATTCTTATAATTGCCATTGATGTTATTCCAGGGGCAGGTAATAAACCGCATGAGTCTTTGACCAATTTTTACCATTTTAGGTAAAAAGCTGCATTGACTGCACTTCTGCATTTTGTGGGATATGGTAGGACTGCAAGCAAATCCTGAGACAAGATATATCAAAAACACTCCATACAGCATGCAATTTCATTTTCCAAGATAGAAACATTGGTCACGCTGAACATTGTTGAACGTTTTCGCTGCAATGCATCCTGAGATGCTTGGATCCAGGTTCTATCATTCATGCTGCGCCATTTCAACCAACCTGTGTGGCTCATATTCACTTTGGGTTGACGAGTTGCATGGTCATGGTGTAGGCCGAGCCTTTTTTGCCACTTCATCCGCCTCCGATCAAGCATAATGCCTTGCCCATAAGCATTCCCCACCCTGGAATATCTTAACCTACCCATTCCCCTATCTGGAATAACTGTACCTCCCTCAAAAGAAGTGATAAGCCGCAATATATTTGACTGTTGTAGGCTGCCGTCTCCCGCTTAAGGGCGAATTTCAAACGTTGTCCATCACAGAGACAAATGATCTGGCTCCAGCCGCGTCTATAGGAGTATCTGTCTGCTCACTTCTAGCTCCAGTGGAGACTGATGGAAAAATGGCCGCTAACAACCTGTGGTCCTTGTTCCGGGTGCGCGTGTCACCATCGAGCCTTAATGACATCATAAAGCTGCTTCAAGTGCAAGACTTGCAGGCTTATATACAGTCTATCTATCTATCTATCTATCTAATGTATGTTACTGCATAGATATATATCTAGCTATATAAATAGATAGTTATATATTAATATAGATATTTCTACAAATATCTAGCTTTACGTATAAATTTAAACTTGTATAGTTATGGTTTTGTAGGGCTGAAAACATACATACAAAATTTGTATTATTATCAGCATTATTCTTATAATTGCCATTGATGTTATTCCAGGGGCAGGTAATAAACCGCATGAGTCTTTGACCAATTTTTACCATTTTAGGTAAAAAGCTGCATTGACTGCACTTCTGCATTTTGTGGGATATGGTAGGACTGCAAGCAAATCCTGAGACAAGATATGTCAAAAACACTCCATACAGCATGCAATTTCGATTTCCAAGATAGAAACATTGGTCACGCTGAACATTGTTGAACGTTTTCACTGCAATGCATCCTGGGACGCTTGGATCCAGGTTCCATCATTCATGTTGCGCTATTTCAACCAACCTGTGTGGCTCATATTCACTTTGGGTTGACGATTGGCATGGTCATGGTGTAGGCCGAGCCTTTTTTGCCACTTCATCCGCCTCCGATCAAGCATAATGCCTTGCCCATAAGCATTCCCCTCCCTGGAATAACTTAACCTACCCATTCCCCTATCTGGAATAACTGTACCTACCACAAAAGAAGTGATAAGCAGCGATCAATTTGACTGTTGTAGGCTGCCGTCTCCCGCTTAAGGGCGAATTTCAAACGTTGTCCATCACAGAGACAAATGATCTGGCTCCAGCAGCGTCTATAGGAGTATCTGTCTGCTCACTTCTAGCTCCAGTGGAGACTGATGGAAAAATGGCCGCTAACAACCTGTGATCCTTGTTCCGGGTGCGCGTGTCACCATCGAGCCTTAATGACATCATAAAGCTGCTTCAAGTGCAAGACTTGCAGGCTTATATACAGTCTATCTATCTATCTATCTATCTATCTATCTATCTATCTATCTATCTAATGTATGTTACTGCATAGATATATATCTAGCTATATAAATAGATAGCTATATATCAATATAGATATTTCTACAAATATCTAGCTTTACGTATAAATTTAAACTTCTATAGTTATGGTTTTGTAGGGCTGAAAACATACATACAAAATTTGTATTATTATCAGCATTATTCTTATAATTGCCATTGATGTTATTCCAGGGGCAGGTAATAAACCGCATGAGGCTTTGACCAATTTTTACCATTTTAGGTAAAAAGCTGCATTGACTGCACTTCTGCATTTTGTGGGATATGGTAGGACTGCAAGCAAATCCTGAGACAAGATATATCAAAAACACTCCATACAGCATGCAATTTCATTTTCCAAGATAGAAACATTGGTCACGCTGAACATTGTTGAACGTTTTCGCTGCAATGCATCCTGAGATGCTTGGATCCAGGTTCTATCATTCATGCTGCGCCATTTCAACCAACCTGTGTGGCTCATATTCACTTTGGGTTGACGAGTTGCATGGTCATGGTGTAGGCCGAGCCTTTTTTGCCACTTCATCCGCCTCCGATCAAGCATAATGCCTTGCCCATAAGCATTCCCCACCCTGGAATATCTTAACCTACCCATTCCCCTATCTGGAATAACTGTACCTCCCTCAAAAGAAGTGATAAGCCGCAATATATTTGACTGTTGTAGGCTGCCGTCTCCCGCTTAAGGGCGAATTTCAAACGTTGTCCATCACAGAGACAAATGATCTGGCTCCAGCCGCGTCTATAGGAGTATCTGTCTGCTCACTTCTAGCTCCAGTGGAGACTGATGGAAAAATGGCCGCTAACAACCTGTGGTCCTTGTTCCGGGTGCGCGTGTCACCATCGAGCCTTAATGACATCATAAAGCTGCTTCAAGTGCAAGACTTGCAGGCTTATATACAGTCTATCTATCTATCTATCTATCTAATGTATGTTACTGCATAGATATATATCTAGCTATATAAATAGATAGTTATATATTAATATAGATATTTCTACAAATATCTAGCTTTACGTATAAATTTAAACTTGTATAGTTATGGTTTTGTAGGGCTGAAAACATACATACAAAATTTGTATTATTATCAGCATTATTCTTATAATTGCCATTGATGTTATTCCAGGGGCAGGTAATAAACCGCATGAGTCTTTGACCAATTTTTACCATTTTAGGTAAAAAGCTGCATTGACTGCACTTCTGCATTTTGTGGGATATGGTAGGACTGCAAGCAAATCCTGAGACAAGATATGTCAAAAACACTCCATACAGCATGCAATTTCGATTTCCAAGATAGAAACATTGGTCACGCTGAACATTGTTGAACGTTTTCACTGCAATGCATCCTGGGACGCTTGGATCCAGGTTCCATCATTCATGTTGCGCTATTTCAACCAACCTGTGTGGCTCATATTCACTTTGGGTTGACGATTGGCATGGTCATGGTGTAGGCCGAGCCTTTTTTGCCACTTCATCCGCCTCCGATCAAGCATAATGCCTTGCCCATAAGCATTCCCCTCCCTGGAATAACTTAACCTACCCATTCCCCTATCTGGAATAACTGTACCTACCACAAAAGAAGTGATAAGCAGCGATCAATTTGACTGTTGTAGGCTGCCGTCTCCCGCTTAAGGGCGAATTTCAAACGTTGTCCATCACAGAGACAAATGATCTGGCTCCAGCAGCGTCTATAGGAGTATCTGTCTGCTCACTTCTAGCTCCAGTGGAGACTGATGGAAAAATGGCCGCTAACAACCTGTGATCCTTGTTCCGGGTGCGCGTGTCACCATCGAGCCTTAATGACATCATAAAGCTGCTTCAAGTGCAAGACTTGCAGGCTTATATACAGTCTATCTATCTATCTATCTATCTATCTATCTATCTATCTATCTAATGTATGTTACTGCATAGATATATATCTAGCTATATAAATAGATAGCTATATATCAATATAGATATTTCTACAAATATCTAGCTTTACGTATAAATTTAAACTTCTATAGTTATGGTTTTGTAGGGCTGAAAACATACATACAAAATTTGTATTATTATCAGCATTATTCTTATAATTGCCATTGATGTTATTCCAGGGGCAGGTAATAAACCGCATGAGGCTTTGACCAATTTTTACCATTTTAGGTAAAAAGCTGCATTGACTGCACTTCTGCATTTTGTGGGATATGGTAGGACTGCAAGCAAATCCTGAGACAAGATATATCAAAAACACTCCATACAGCATGCAATTTCATTTTCCAAGATAGAAACATTGGTCACGCTGAACATTGTTGAACGTTTTCGCTGCAATGCATCCTGAGATGCTTGGATCCAGGTTCTATCATTCATGCTGCGCCATTTCAACCAACCTGTGTGGCTCATATTCACTTTGGGTTGACGAGTTGCATGGTCATGGTGTAGGCCGAGCCTTTTTTGCCACTTCATCCGCCTCCGATCAAGCATAATGCCTTGCCCATAAGCATTCCCCACCCTGGAATATCTTAACCTACCCATTCCCCTATCTGGAATAACTGTACCTCCCTCAAAAGAAGTGATAAGCCGCAATATATTTGACTGTTGTAGGCTGCCGTCTCCCGCTTAAGGGCGAATTTCAAACGTTGTCCATCACAGAGACAAATGATCTGGCTCCAGCCGCGTCTATAGGAGTATCTGTCTGCTCACTTCTAGCTCCAGTGGAGACTGATGGAAAAATGGCCGCTAACAACCTGTGGTCCTTGTTCCGGGTGCGCGTGTCACCATCGAGCCTTAATGACATCATAAAGCTGCTTCAAGTGCAAGACTTGCAGGCTTATATACAGTCTATCTATCTATCTATCTATCTAATGTATGTTACTGCATAGATATATATCTAGCTATATAAATAGATAGTTATATATTAATATAGATATTTCTACAAATATCTAGCTTTACGTATAAATTTAAACTTGTATAGTTATGGTTTTGTAGGGCTGAAAACATACATACAAAATTTGTATTATTATCAGCATTATTCTTATAATTGCCATTGATGTTATTCCAGGGGCAGGTAATAAACCGCATGAGTCTTTGACCAATTTTTACCATTTTAGGTAAAAAGCTGCATTGACTGCACTTCTGCATTTTGTGGGATATGGTAGGACTGCAAGCAAATCCTGAGACAAGATATGTCAAAAACACTCCATACAGCATGCAATTTCGATTTCCAAGATAGAAACATTGGTCACGCTGAACATTGTTGAACGTTTTCACTGCAATGCATCCTGGGACGCTTGGATCCAGGTTCCATCATTCATGTTGCGCTATTTCAACCAACCTGTGTGGCTCATATTCACTTTGGGTTGACGATTGGCATGGTCATGGTGTAGGCCGAGCCTTTTTTGCCACTTCATCCGCCTCCGATCAAGCATAATGCCTTGCCCATAAGCATTCCCCTCCCTGGAATAACTTAACCTACCCATTCCCCTATCTGGAATAACTGTACCTACCACAAAAGAAGTGATAAGCAGCGATCAATTTGACTGTTGTAGGCTGCCGTCTCCCGCTTAAGGGCGAATTTCAAACGTTGTCCATCACAGAGACAAATGATCTGGCTCCAGCAGCGTCTATAGGAGTATCTGTCTGCTCACTTCTAGCTCCAGTGGAGACTGATGGAAAAATGGCCGCTAACAACCTGTGATCCTTGTTCCGGGTGCGCGTGTCACCATCGAGCCTTAATGACATCATAAAGCTGCTTCAAGTGCAAGACTTGCAGGCTTATATACAGTCTATCTATCTATCTATCTATCTATCTATCTATCTATCTATCTATCTATCTATCTAATGTATGTTACTGCATAGATATATATCTAGCTATATAAATAGATAGCTATATATCAATATAGATATTTCTACAAATATCTAGCTTTACGTATAAATTTAAACTTCTATAGTTATGGTTTTGTAGGGCTGAAAACATACATACAAAATTTGTATTATTATCAGCATTATTCTTATAATTGCCATTGATGTTATTCCAGGGGCAGGTAATAAACCGCATGAGGCTTTGACCAATTTTTACCATTTTAGGTAAAAAGCTGCATTGACTGCACTTCTGCATTTTGTGGGATATGGTAGGACTGCAAGCAAATCCTGAGACAAGATATATCAAAAACACTCCATACAGCATGCAATTTCATTTTCCAAGATAGAAACATTGGTCACGCTGAACATTGTTGAACGTTTTCGCTGCAATGCATCCTGAGATGCTTGGATCCAGGTTCTATCATTCATGCTGCGCCATTTCAACCAACCTGTGTGGCTCATATTCACTTTGGGTTGACGAGTTGCATGGTCATGGTGTAGGCCGAGCCTTTTTTGCCACTTCATCCGCCTCCGATCAAGCATAATGCCTTGCCCATAAGCATTCCCCACCCTGGAATATCTTAACCTACCCATTCCCCTATCTGGAATAACTGTACCTCCCTCAAAAGAAGTGATAAGCCGCAATATATTTGACTGTTGTAGGCTGCCGTCTCCCGCTTAAGGGCGAATTTCAAACGTTGTCCATCACAGAGACAAATGATCTGGCTCCAGCCGCGTCTATAGGAGTATCTGTCTGCTCACTTCTAGCTCCAGTGGAGACTGATGGAAAAATGGCCGCTAACAACCTGTGGTCCTTGTTCCGGGTGCGCGTGTCACCATCGAGCCTTAATGACATCATAAAGCTGCTTCAAGTGCAAGACTTGCAGGCTTATATACAGTCTATCTATCTATCTATCTATCTATCTATCTAATGTATGTTACTGCATAGATATATATCTAGCTATATAAATAGATAGTTATATATTAATATAGATATTTCTACAAATATCTAGCTTTACGTATAAATTTAAACTTGTATAGTTATGGTTTTGTAGGGCTGAAAACATACATACAAAATTTGTATTATTATCAGCATTATTCTTATAATTGCCATTGATGTTATTCCAGGGGCAGGTAATAAACCGCATGAGTCTTTGACCAATTTTTACCATTTTAGGTAAAAAGCTGCATTGACTGCACTTCTGCATTTTGTGGGATATGGTAGGACTGCAAGCAAATCCTGAGACAAGATATGTCAAAAACACTCCATACAGCATGCAATTTCGATTTCCAAGATAGAAACATTGGTCACGCTGAACATTGTTGAACGTTTTCACTGCAATGCATCCTGGGACGCTTGGATCCAGGTTCCATCATTCATGTTGCGCTATTTCAACCAACCTGTGTGGCTCATATTCACTTTGGGTTGACGATTGGCATGGTCATGGTGTAGGCCGAGCCTTTTTTGCCACTTCATCCGCCTCCGATCAAGCATAATGCCTTGCCCATAAGCATTCCCCTCCCTGGAATAACTTAACCTACCCATTCCCCTATCTGGAATAACTGTACCTACCACAAAAGAAGTGATAAGCAGCGATCAATTTGACTGTTGTAGGCTGCCGTCTCCCGCTTAAGGGCGAATTTCAAACGTTGTCCATCACAGAGACAAATGATCTGGCTCCAGCAGCGTCTATAGGAGTATCTGTCTGCTCACTTCTAGCTCCAGTGGAGACTGATGGAAAAATGGCCGCTAACAACCTGTGATCCTTGTTCCGGGTGCGCGTGTCACCATCGAGCCTTAATGACATCATAAAGCTGCTTCAAGTGCAAGACTTGCAGGCTTATATACAGTCTATCTATCTATCTATCTATCTATCTATCTATCTAATGTATGTTACTGCATAGATATATATCTAGCTATATAAATAGATAGCTATATATCAATATAGATATTTCTACAAATATCTAGCTTTACGTATAAATTTAAACTTCTATAGTTATGGTTTTGTAGGGCTGAAAACATACATACAAAATTTGTATTATTATCAGCATTATTCTTATAATTGCCATTGATGTTATTCCAGGGGCAGGTAATAAACCGCATGAGGCTTTGACCAATTTTTACCATTTTAGGTAAAAAGCTGCATTGACTGCACTTCTGCATTTTATGGGATATGGTAGGACTGCAAGCAAATCCTGAGACAAGATATATCAAAAACACTCCATACAGCATGCAATTTCATTTTCCAAGATAGAAACATTGGTCACGCTGAACATTGTTGAACGTTTTCGCTGCAATGCATCCTGAGATGCTTGGATCCAGGTTCTATCATTCATGCTGCGCCATTTCAACCAACCTGTGTGGCTCATATTCACTTTGGGTTGACGAGTTGCATGGTCATGGTGTAGGCCGAGCCTTTTTTGCCACTTCATCCGCCTCCGATCAAGCATAATGCCTTGCCCATAAGCATTCCCCTCCCTGGAATAACTTAACCTACCCATTCCCCTATCTGGAATAACTGTACCTACCACAAAAGAAGTGATAAGCAGCGATCAATTTGACTGTTGTAGGCTGCCGTCTCCCGCTTAAGGGCGAATTTCAAACGTTGTCCATCACAGAGACAAATGATCTGGCTCCAGCAGCGTCTATAGGAGTATCTGTCTGCTCACTTCTAGCTCCAGTGGAGACTGATGGAAAAATGGCCGCTAACAACCTGTGATCCTTGTTCCGGGTGCGCGTGTCACCATCGAGCCTTAATGACATCATAAAGCTGCTTCAAGTGCAAGACTTGCAGGCTTATATACAGTCTATCTATCTATCTATCTATCTATCTATCTATCTATCTATCTAATGTATGTTACTGCATAGATATATATCTAGCTATATAAATAGATAGCTATATATCAATATAGATATTTCTACAAATATCTAGCTTTACGTATAAATTTAAACTTCTATAGTTATGGTTTTGTAGGGCTGAAAACATACATACAAAATTTGTATTATTATCAGCATTATTCTTATAATTGCCATTGATGTTATTCCAGGGGCAGGTAATAAACCGCATGAGTCTTTGACCAATTTTTACCATTTTAGGTAAAAAGCTGCATTGACTGTACTTCTGCATTTTGTGGGATATGGTAGGACTGCAAGCAAATCCTGAGACAAGATATGTCAAAAACACTCCATACAGCATGCAATTTCATTTTCCAAGATAGAAACATTGGTCACGCTGAACATTGTTGAACGTTTTCGCTGCAATGCATCCTGGGACGCTTGGATCCAGGTTCTATCATTCATGCTGCGCCATTTCAACCAACCTGTGTGGCTCATATTCACTTTGGGTTGACGATTGGCATGGTCATGGTGTAGGCCGAGCCTTTTTTGCCACTTCATCCGCCTCCGATCAAGCATAATGCCTTGCCCATAAGCATTCCCCTCCCTGGAATAACTTAACCTACCCATTCCCCTATCTGGAATAACTGTACCTACCACAAAAGAAGTGATAAGCAGCGATCAATTTGACTGTTGTAGGCTGCCGTCTCCCGCTTAAGGGCGAATTTCAAACGTTGTCCATCACAGAGACAAATGATCTGGCTCCAGCAGCGTCTATAGGAGTATCTGTCTGCTCACTTCTAGCTCCAGTGGAGACTGATGGAAAAATGGCCGCTAACAACCTGTGATCCTTGTTCCGGGTGCGCGTGTCACCATCGAGCCTTAATGACATCATAAAGCTGCTTCAAGTGCAAGACTTGCAGGCTTATATACAGTCTATCTATCTATCTATCTATCTATCTATCTATCTATCTATCTAATGTATGTTACTGCATAGATATATATCTAGCTATATAAATAGATAGCTATATATCAATATAGATATTTCTACAAATATCTAGCTTTACGTATAAATTTAAACTTCTATAGTTATGGTTTTGTAGGGCTGAAAACATACATACAAAATTTGTATTATTATCAGCATTATTCTTATAATTGCCATTGATGTTATTCCAGGGGCAGGTAATAAACCGCATGAGTCTTTGACCAATTTTTACCATTTTAGGTAAAAAGCTGCATTGACTGTACTTCTGCATTTTGTGGGATATGGTAGGACTGCAAGCAAATCCTGAGACAAGATATGTCAAAAACACTCCATACAGCATGCAATTTCATTTTCCAAGATAGAAACATTGGTCACGCTGAACATTGTTGAACGTTTTCGCTGCAATGCATCCTGGGACGCTTGGATCCAGGTTCTATCATTCATGCTGCGCCATTTCAACCAACCTGTGTGGCTCATATTCACTTTGGGTTGACGAGTTGCATGGTCATGGTGTAGGCCGAGCCTTTTTTGCCACTTCATCCGCCTCCGATCAAGCATAATGCCTTGCCCATAAGCATTCCCCTCCCTGGAATAACTTAACCTACCCATTCCCCTATCTGGAATAACTGTACCTACCACAAAAGAAGTGATAAGCAGCGATCAATTTGACT
This sequence comes from Eleutherodactylus coqui, assembly GCF_035609145.1. Classification (NCBI taxonomy): domain Eukaryota; kingdom Metazoa; phylum Chordata; class Amphibia; order Anura; family Eleutherodactylidae; genus Eleutherodactylus; species Eleutherodactylus coqui. The sequence goes on along the minus strand of NW_027101911.1, from coordinate 20,195 downwards.
GTTGTAGGCTGCCGTCTCCCGCTTAAGGGCGAATTTCAAACGTTGTCCATCACAGAGACAAATGATCTGGCTCCAGCAGCGTCTATAGGAGTATCTGTCTGCTCACTTCTAGCTCCAGTGGAGACTGATGGAAAAATGGCCGCTAACAACCTGTGATCCTTGTTCCGGGTGCGCGTGTCACCATCGAGCCTTAATGACATCATAAAGCTGCTTCAAGTGCAAGACTTGCAGGCTTATATACAGTCTATCTATCCATCTATCTAATGTATGTTACTGCATAGATATATATCTAGCTATATAAATAGATAGCTATATATCAATATAGATATTTCTACAAATATCTAGCTTTACGTATAAATTTAAACTTCTATAGTTATGGTTTTGTAGGGCTGAAAACATACATACAAAATTTGTATTATTATCAGCATTATTCTTATAATTGCCATTGATGTTATTCCAGGGGCAGGTAATAAACCGCATGAGGCTTTGACCAATTTTTACCATTTTAGGTAAAAAGCTGCATTGACTGCACTTCTGCATTTTGTGGGATATGGTAGGACTGCAAGCAAATCCTGAGACAAGATATATCAAAAACACTCCATACAGCATGCAATTTCATTTTCCAAGATAGAAACATTGGTCACGCTGAACATTGTTGAACGTTTTCGCTGCAATGCATCCTGAGATGCTTGGATCCAGGTTCTATCATTCATGCTGCGCCATTTCAACCAACCTGTGTGGCTCATATTCACTTTGGGTTGACGAGTTGCATGGTCATGGTGTAGGCCGAGCCTTTTTTGCCACTTCATCCGCCTCCGATCAAGCATAATGCCTTGCCCATAAGCATTCCCCACCCTGGAATATCTTAACCTACCCATTCCCCTATCTGGAATAACTGTACCTCCCTCAAAAGAAGTGATAAGCCGCAATATATTTGACTGTTGTAGGCTGCCGTCTCCCGCTTAAGGGCGAATTTCAAACGTTGTCCATCACAGAGACAAATGATCTGGCTCCAGCCGCGTCTATAGGAGTATCTGTCTGCTCACTTCTAGCTCCAGTGGAGACTGATGGAAAAATGGCCGCTAACAACCTGTGGTCCTTGTTCCGGGTGCGCGTGTCACCATCGAGCCTTAATGACATCATAAAGCTGCTTCAAGTGCAAGACTTGCAGGCTTATATACAGTCTATCTATCTATCTATCTATCTAATGTATGTTACTGCATAGATATATATCTAGCTATATAAATAGATAGTTATATATTAATATAGATATTTCTACAAATATCTAGCTTTACGTATAAATTTAAACTTGTATAGTTATGGTTTTGTAGGGCTGAAAACATACATACAAAATTTGTATTATTATCAGCATTATTCTTATAATTGCCATTGATGTTATTCCAGGGGCAGGTAATAAACCGCATGAGTCTTTGACCAATTTTTACCATTTTAGGTAAAAAGCTGCATTGACTGCACTTCTGCATTTTGTGGGATATGGTAGGACTGCAAGCAAATCCTGAGACAAGATATGTCAAAAACACTCCATACAGCATGCAATTTCGATTTCCAAGATAGAAACATTGGTCACGCTGAACATTGTTGAACGTTTTCACTGCAATGCATCCTGGGACGCTTGGATCCAGGTTCCATCATTCATGTTGCGCTATTTCAACCAACCTGTGTGGCTCATATTCACTTTGGGTTGACGATTGGCATGGTCATGGTGTAGGCCGAGCCTTTTTTGCCACTTCATCCGCCTCCGATCAAGCATAATGCCTTGCCCATAAGCATTCCCCTCCCTGGAATAACTTAACCTACCCATTCCCCTATCTGGAATAACTGTACCTACCACAAAAGAAGTGATAAGCAGCGATCAATTTGACTGTTGTAGGCTGCCGTATCCCGCTTAAGGGCGAATTTCAAACGTTGTCCATCACAGAGACAAATGATCTGGCTCCAGCAGCGTCTATAGGAGTATCTGTCTGCTCACTTCTAGCTCCAGTGGAGACTGATGGAAAAATGGCCGCTAACAACCTGTGATCCTTGTTCCGGGTGCGCGTGTCACCATCGAGCCTTAATGACATCATAAAGCTGCTTCAAGTGCAAGACTTGCAGGCTTATATACAGTCTATCTATCTATCTATCTATCTATCTATCTATCTAATGTATGTTACTGCATAGATATATATCTAGCTATATAAATAGATAGCTATATATCAATATAGATATTTCTACAAATATCTAGCTTTACGTATAAATTTAAACTTCTATAGTTATGGTTTTGTAGGGCTGAAAACATACATACAAAATTTGTATTATTATCAGCATTATTCTTATAATTGCCATTGATGTTATTCCAGGGGCAGGTAATAAACCGCATGAGTCTTTGACCAATTTTTACCATTTTAGGTAAAAAGCTGCATTGACTGTACTTCTGCATTTTGTGGGATATGGTAGGACTGCAAGCAAATCCTGAGACAAGATATGTCAAAAACACTCCATACAGCATGCAATTTCATTTTCCAAGATAGAAACATTGGTCACGCTGAACATTGTTGAACGTTTTCGCTGCAATGCATCCTGGGACGCTTGGATCCAGGTTCTATCATTCATGCTGCGCCATTTCAACCAACCTGTGTGGCTCATATTCACTTTGGGTTGACGAGTTGCATGGTCATGGTGTAGGCCGAGCCTTTTTTGCCACTTCATCCGCCTCCGATCAAGCATAATGCCTTGCCCATAAGCATTCCCCTCCCTGGAATAACTTAACCTACCCATTCCCCTATCTGGAATAACTGTACCTACCACAAAAGAAGTGATAAGCAGCGATCAATTTGACTGTTGTAGGCTGCCGTCTCCCGCTTAAGGGCGAATTTCAAACGTTGTCCATCACAGAGACAAATGATCTGGCTCCAGCAGCGTCTATAGGAGTATCTGTCTGCTCACTTCTAGCTCCAGTGGAGACTGATGGAAAAATGGCCGCTAACAACCTGTGATCCTTGTTCCGGGTGCGCGTGTCACCATCGAGCCTTAATGACATCATAAAGCTGCTTCAAGTGCAAGACTTGCAGGCTTATATACAGTCTATCTATCCATCTATCTAATGTATGTTACTGCATAGATATATATCTAGCTATATAAATAGATAGCTATATATCAATATAGATATTTCTACAAATATCTAACTTTACGTATAAATTTAAACTTCTATAGTTATGGTTTTGTAGGGCTGAAAACATACATACAAAATTTGTATTATTATCAGCATTATTCTTATAATTGCCATTGATGTTATTCCAGGGGCAGGTAATAAACCGCATGAGGCTTTGACCAATTTTTACCATTTTAGGTAAAAAGCTGCATTGACTGCACTTCTGCATTTTGTGGGATATGGTAGGACTGCAAGCAAATCCTGAGACAAGATATATCAAAAACACTCCATACAGCATGCAATTTCATTTTCCAAGATAGAAACATTGGTCACGCTGAACATTGTTGAACGTTTTCGCTGCAATGCATCCTGAGATGCTTGGATCCAGGTTCTATCATTCATGCTGCGCCATTTCAACCAACCTGTGTGGCTCATATTCACTTTGGGTTGACGAGTTGCATGGTCATGGTGTAGGCCGAGCCTTTTTTGCCACTTCATCCGCCTCCGATCAAGCATAATGCCTTGCCCATAAGCATTCCCCACCCTGGAATATCTTAACCTACCCATTCCCCTATCTGGAATAACTGTACCTCCCTCAAAAGAAGTGATAAGCCGCAATATATTTGACTGTTGTAGGCTGCCGTCTCCCGCTTAAGGGCGAATTTCAAACGTTGTCCATCACAGAGACAAATGATCTGGCTCCAGCCGCGTCTATAGGAGTATCTGTCTGCTCACTTCTAGCTCCAGTGGAGACTGATGGAAAAATGGCCGCTAACAACCTGTGGTCCTTGTTCCGTGTGCGCGTGTCACCATCGAGCCTTAATGACATCATAAAGCTGCTTCAAGTGCAAGACTTGCAGGCTTATATACAGTCTATCTATCTATCTATCTATCTAATGTATGTTACTGCATAGATATATATCTAGCTATATAAATAGATAGTTATATATTAATATAGATATTTCTACAAATATCTAGCTTTACGTATAAATTTAAACTTGTATAGTTATGGTTTTGTAGGGCTGAAAACATACATACAAAATTTGTATTATTATCAGCATTATTCTTATAATTGCCATTGATGTTATTCCAGGGGCAGGTAATAAACCGCATGAGTCTTTGACCAATTTTTACCATTTTAGGTAAAAAGCTGCATTGACTGCACTTCTGCATTTTGTGGGATATGGTAGGACTGCAAGCAAATCCTGAGACAAGATATGTCAAAAACACTCCATACAGCATGCAATTTCGATTTCCAAGATAGAAACATTGGTCACGCTGAACATTGTTGAACGTTTTCACTGCAATGCATCCTGGGACGCTTGGATCCAGGTTCCATCATTCATGTTGCGCTATTTCAACCAACCTGTGTGGCTCATATTCACTTTGGGTTGACGATTGGCATGGTCATGGTGTAGGCCGAGCCTTTTTTGCCACTTCATCCGCCTCCGATCAAGCATAATGCCTTGCCCATAAGCATTCCCCTCCCTGGAATAACTTAACCTACCCATTCCCCTATCTGGAATAACTGTACCTACCACAAAAGAAGTGATAAGCAGCGATCAATTTGACTGTTGTAGGCTGCCGTATCCCGCTTAAGGGCGAATTTCAAACGTTGTCCATCACAGAGACAAATGATCTGGCTCCAGCAGCGTCTATAGGAGTATCTGTCTGCTCACTTCTAGCTCCAGTGGAGACTGATGGAAAAATGGCCGCTAACAACCTGTGATCCTTGTTCCGGGTGCGCGTGTCACCATCGAGCCTTAATGACATCATAAAGCTGCTTCAAGTGCAAGACTTGCAGGCTTATATACAGTCTATCTATCTATCTATCTATCTATCTATCTATCTATCTATCTAATGTATGTTACTGCATAGATATATATCTAGCTATATAAATAGATAGCTATATATCAATATAGATATTTCTACAAATATCTAGCTTTACGTATAAATTTAAACTTCTATAGTTATGGTTTTGTAGGGCTGAAAACATACATACAAAATTTGTATTATTATCAGCATTATTCTTATAATTGCCATTGATGTTATTCCAGGGACAGGTAATAAACCGCATGAGGCTTTGACCAATTTTTACCATTTTAGGTAAAAAGCTGCATTGACTGCACTTCTGCATTTTGTGGGATATGGTAGGACTGCAAGCAAATCCTGAGACAAGATATATCAAAAACACTCCATACAGCATGCAATTTCATTTTCCAAGATAGAAACATTGGTCACGCTGAACATTGTTGAACGTTTTCGCTGCAATGCATCCTGAGACGCTTGGATCCAGGTTCTATCATTCATGCTGCGCCATTTCAACCAACCTGTGTGGCTCATATTCACTTTGGGTTGACGAGTTGCATGGTCATGGTGTAGGCCGAGCCTTTTTTGCCACTTCATCCGCCTCCGATCAAGCATAATGCCTTGCCCATAAGCATTCCCCACCCTGGAATATCTTAACCTACCCATTCCCCTATCTGGAATAACTGTACCTCCCTCAAAAGAAGTGATAAGCCGCAATATATTTGACTGTTGTAGGCTGCCGTCTCCCGCTTAAGGGCGAATTTCAAACGTTGTCCATCACAGAGACAAATGATCTGGCTCCAGCCGCGTCTATAGGAGTATCTGTCTGCTCACTTCTAGCTCCAGTGGAGACTGATGGAAAAATGGCCGCTAACAACCTGTGGTCCTTGTTCCGGGTGCGCGTGTCACCATCGAGCCTTAATGACATCATAAAGCTGCTTCAAGTGCAAGACTTGCAGGCTTATATACAGTCTATCTATCTATCTATCTATCTAATGTATGTTACTGCATAGATATATATCTAGCTATATAAATAGATAGTTATATATCAATATAGATATTTCTACAAATATCTAGCTTTACGTATAAATTTAAACTTGTATAGTTATGGTTTTGTAGGGCTGAAAACATACATACAAAATTTGTATTATTATCAGCATTATTCTTATAATTGCCATTGATGTTATTCCAGGGGCAGGTAATAAACCGCATGAGTCTTTGACCAATTTTTACCATTTTAGGTAAAAAGCTGCATTGACTGCACTTCTGCATTTTGTGGGATATGGTAGGACTGCAAGCAAATCCTGAGACAAGATATGTCAAAAACACTCCATACAGCATGCAATTTCGATTTCCAAGATAGAAACATTGGTCACGCTGAACATTGTTGAACGTTTTCACTGCAATGCATCCTGGGACGCTTGGATCCAGGTTCCATCATTCATGTTGCGCTATTTCAACCAACCTGTGTGGCTCATATTCACTTTGGGTTGACGATTGGCATGGTCATGGTGTAGGCCGAGCCTTTTTTGCCACTTCATCCGCCTCCGATCAAGCATAATGCCTTGCCCATAAGCATTCCCCTCCCTGGAATAACTTAACCTACCCATTCCCCTATCTGGAATAACTGTACCTACCACAAAAGAAGTGATAAGCAGCGATCAATTTGACTGTTGTAGGCTGCCGTATCCCGCTTAAGGGCGAATTTCAAACGTTGTCCATCACAGAGACAAATGATCTGGCTCCAGCAGCGTCTATAGGAGTATCTGTCTGCTCACTTCTAGCTCCAGTGGAGACTGATGGAAAAATGGCCGCTAACAACCTGTGATCCTTGTTCCGGGTGCGCGTGTCACCATCGAGCCTTAATGACATCATAAAGCTGCTTCAAGTGCAAGACTTGCAGGCTTATATACAGTCTATCTATCTATCTATCTATCTATCTATCTATCTATCTATCTATCTAATGTATGTTACTGCATAGATATATATCTAGCTATATAAATAGATAGCTATATATCAATATAGATATTTCTACAAATATCTAGCTTTACGTATAAATTTAAACTTCTATAGTTATGGTTTTGTAGGGCTGAAAACATACATACAAAATTTGTATTATTATCAGCATTATTCTTATAATTGCCATTGATGTTATTCCAGGGACAGGTAATAAACCGCATGAGGCTTTGACCAATTTTTACCATTTTAGGTAAAAAGCTGCATTGACTGCACTTCTGCATTTTGTGGGATATGGTAGGACTGCAAGCAAATCCTGAGACAAGATATATCAAAAACACTCCATACAGCATGCAATTTCATTTTCCAAGATAGAAACATTGGTCACGCTGAACATTGTTGAACGTTTTCGCTGCAATGCATCCTGAGACGCTTGGATCCAGGTTCTATCATTCATGCTGCGCCATTTCAACCAACCTGTGTGGCTCATATTCACTTTGGGTTGACGAGTTGCATGGTCATGGTGTAGGCCGAGCCTTTTTTGCCACTTCATCCGCCTCCGATCAAGCATAATGCCTTGCCCATAAGCATTCCCCACCCTGGAATATCTTAACCTACCCATTCCCCTATCTGGAATAACTGTACCTCCCTCAAAAGAAGTGATAAGCCGCAATATATTTGACTGTTGTAGGCTGCCGTCTCCCGCTTAAGGGCGAATTTCAAACGTTGTCCATCACAGAGACAAATGATCTGGCTCCAGCCGCGTCTATAGGAGTATCTGTCTGCTCACTTCTAGCTCCAGTGGAGACTGATGGAAAAATGGCCGCTAACAACCTGTGGTCCTTGTTCCGGGTGCGCGTGTCACCATCGAGCCTTAATGACATCATAAAGCTGCTTCAAGTGCAAGACTTGCAGGCTTATATACAGTCTATCTATCTATCTATCTATCTAATGTATGTTACTGCATAGATATATATCTAGCTATATAAATAGATAGTTATATATCAATATAGATATTTCTACAAATATCTAGCTTTACGTATAAATTTAAACTTGTATAGTTATGGTTTTGTAGGGCTGAAAACATACATACAAAATTTGTATTATTATCAGCATTATTCTTATAATTGCCATTGATGTTATTCCAGGGGCAGGTAATAAACCGCATGAGTCTTTGACCAATTTTTACCATTTTAGGTAAAAAGCTGCATTGACTGCACTTCTGCATTTTGTGGGATATGGTAGGACTGCAAGCAAATCCTGAGACAAGATATGTCAAAAACACTCCATACAGCATGCAATTTCGATTTCCAAGATAGAAACATTGGTCACGCTGAACATTGTTGAACGTTTTCACTGCAATGCATCCTGGGACGCTTGGATCCAGGTTCCATCATTCATGTTGCGCTATTTCAACCAACCTGTGTGGCTCATATTCACTTTGGGTTGACGATTGGCATGGTCATGGTGTAGGCCGAGCCTTTTTTGCCACTTCATCCGCCTCCGATCAAGCATAATGCCTTGCCCATAAGCATTTCCCTCCCTGGAATAACTTAACCTACCCATTCCCCTATCTGGAATAACTGTACCTACCACAAAAGAAGTGATAAGCAGCGATCAATTTGACTGTTGTAGGCTGCCGTCTCCCGCTTAAGGGCGAATTTCAAACGTTGTCCATCACAGAGACAAATGATCTGGCTCCAGCAGCGTCTATAGGAGTATCTGTCTGCTCACTTCTAGCTCCAGTGGAGACTGATGGAAAAATGGCCGCTAACAACCTGTGATCCTTGTTCCGGGTGCGCGTGTCACCATCGAGCCTTAATGACATCATAAAGCTGCTTCAAGTGCAAGACTTGCAGGCTTATATACAGTCTATCTATCTATCTATCTATCTATCTATCTATCTATCTATCTATCTATCTATCTATCTATCTATCTAATGTATGTTACTGCATAGATATATATCTAGCTATATAAATAGATAGCTATATATCAATATAGATATTTCTACAAATATCTAGCTTTACGTATAAATTTAAACTTCTATAGTTATGGTTTTGTAGGGCTGAAAACATACATACAAAATTTGTATTATTATCAGCATTATTCTTATAATTGCCATTGATGTTATTCCAGGGGCAGGTAATAAACCGCATGAGTCTTTGACCAATTTTTACCATTTTAGGTAAAAAGCTGCATTGACTGTACTTCTGCATTTTGTGGGATATGGTAGGACTGCAAGCAAATCCTGAGACAAGATATGTCAAAAACACTCCATACAGCATGCAATTTCATTTTCCAAGATAGAAACATTGGTCACGCTGAACATTGTTGAACGTTTTCGCTGCAATGCATCCTGGGACGCTTGGATCCAGGTTCTATCATTCATGCTGCGCCATTTCAACCAACCTGTGTGGCTCATATTCACTTTGGGTTGACGAGTTGCATGGTCATGGTGTAGGCCGAGCCTTTTTTGCCACTTCATCCGCCTCCGATCAAGCATAATGCCTTGCCCATAAGCATTCCCCTCCCTGGAATAACTTAACCTACCCATTCCCCTATCTGGAATAACTGTACCTACCACAAAAGAAGTGATAAGCAGCGATCAATTTGACTGTTGTAGGCTGCCGTCTCCCGCTTAAGGGCGAATTTCAAACGTTGTCCATCACAGAGACAAATGATCTGGCTCCAGCAGCGTCTATAGGAGTATCTGTCTGCTCACTTCTAGCTCCAGTGGAGACTGATGGAAAAATGGCCGCTAACAACCTGTGATCCTTGTTCCGGGTGCGCGTGTCACCATCGAGCCTTAATGACATCATAAAGCTGCTTCAAGTGCAAGACTTGCAGGCTTATATACAGTCTATCTATCCATCTATCTAATGTATGTTACTGCATAGATATATATCTAGCTATATAAATAGATAGCTATATATCAATATAGATATTTCTACAAATATCTAGCTTTACGTATAAATTTAAACTTCTATAGTTATGGTTTTGTAGGGCTGAAAACATACATACAAAATTTGTATTATTATCAGCATTATTCTTATAATTGCCATTGATGTTATTCCAGGGGCAGGTAATAAACCGCATGAGGCTTTGACCAATTTTTACCATTTTAGGTAAAAAGCTGCATTGACTGCACTTCTGCATTTTGTGGGATATGGTAGGACTGCAAGCAAATCCTGAGACAAGATATATCAAAAACACTCCATACAGCATGCAATTTCATTTTCCAAGATAGAAACATTGGTCACGCTGAACATTGTTGAACGTTTTCGCTGCAATGCATCCTGAGATGCTTGGATCCAGGTTCTATCATTCATGCTGCGCCATTTCAACCAACCTGTGTGGCTCATATTCACTTTGGGTTGACGAGTTGCATGGTCATGGTGTAGGCCGAGCCTTTTTTGCCACTTCATCCGCCTCCGATCAAGCATAATGCCTTGCCCATAAGCATTCCCCACCCTGGAATATCTTAACCTACCCATTCCCCTATCTGGAATAACTGTACCTCCCTCAAAAGAAGTGATAAGCCGCAATATATTTGACTGTTGTAGGCTGCCGTCTCCCGCTTAAGGGCGAATTTCAAACGTTGTCCATCACAGAGACAAATGATCTGGCTCCAGCCGCGTCTATAGGAGTATCTGTCTGCTCACTTCTAGCTCCAGTGGAGACTGATGGAAAAATGGCCGCTAACAACCTGTGGTCCTTGTTCCGGGTGCGCGTGTCACCATCGAGCCTTAATGACATCATAAAGCTGCTTCAAGTGCAAGACTTGCAGGCTTATATACAGTCTATCTATCTATCTATCTATCTATCTAATGTATGTTACTGCATAGATATATATCTAGCTATATAAATAGATAGTTATATATTAATATAGATATTTCTACAAATATCTAGCTTTACGTATAAATTTAAACTTGTATAGTTATGGTTTTGTAGGGCTGAAAACATACATACAAAATTTGTATTATTATCAGCATTATTCTTATAATTGCCATTGATGTTATTCCAGGGGCAGGTAATAAACCGCATGAGTCTTTGACCAATTTTTACCATTTTAGGTAAAAAGCTGCATTGACTGCACTTCTGCATTTTGTGGGATATGGTAGGACTGCAAGCAAATCCTGAGACAAGATATGTCAAAAACACTCCATACAGCATGCAATTTCGATTTCCAAGATAGAAACATTGGTCACGCTGAACATTGTTGAACGTTTTCACTGCAATGCATCCTGGGACGCTTGGATCCAGGTTCCATCATTCATGTTGCGCTATTTCAACCAACCTGTGTGGCTCATATTCACTTTGGGTTGACGATTGGCATGGTCATGGTGTAGGCCGAGCCTTTTTTGCCACTTCATCCGCCTCCGATCAAGCATAATGCCTTGCCCATAAGCATTCCCCTCCCTGGAATAACTTAACCTACCCATTCCCCTATCTGGAATAACTGTACCTACCACAAAAGAAGTGATAAGCAGCGATCAATTTGACTGTTGTAGGCTGCCGTATCCCGCTTAAGGGCGAATTTCAAACGTTGTCCATCACAGAGACAAATGATCTGGCTCCAGCAGCGTCTATAGGAGTATCTGTCTGCTCACTTCTAGCTCCAGTGGAGACTGATGGAAAAATGGCCGCTAACAACCTGTGATCCTTGTTCCGGGTGCGCGTGTCACCATCGAGCCTTAATGACATCATAAAGCTGCTTCAAGTGCAAGACTTGCAGGCTTATATACAGTCTATCTATCTATCTATCTATCTATCTATCTATCTATCTATCTATCTATCTATCTATCTAATGTATGTTACTGCATAGATATATATCTAGCTATATAAATAGATAGCTATATATCAATATAGATATTTCTACAAATATCTAGCTTTACGTATAAATTTAAACTTCTATAGTTATGGTTTTGTAGGGCTGAAAACATACATACAAAATTTGTATTATTATCAGCATTATTCTTATAATTGCCATTGATGTTATTCCAGGGACAGGTAATAAACCGCATGAGGCTTTGACCAATTTTTACCATTTTAGGTAAAAAGCTGCATTGACTGCACTTCTGCATTTTGTGGGATATGGTAGGACTGCAAGCAAATCCTGAGACAAGATATATCAAAAACACTCCATACAGCATGCAATTTCATTTTCCAAGATAGAAACATTGGTCACGCTGAACATTGTTGAACGTTTTCGCTGCAATGCATCCTGAGACGCTTGGATCCAGGTTCTATCATTCATGCTGCGCCATTTCAACCAACCTGTGTGGCTCATATTCACTTTGGGTTGACGAGTTGCATGGTCATGGTGTAGGCCGAGCCTTTTTTGCCACTTCATCCGCCTCCGATCAAGCATAATGCCTTGCCCATAAGCATTCCCCACCCTGGAATATCTTAACCTACCCATTCCCCTATCTGGAATAACTGTACCTCCCTCAAAAGAAGTGATAAGCCGCAATATATTTGACTGTTGTAGGCTGCCGTCTCCCGCTTAAGGGCGAATTTCAAACGTTGTCCATCACAGAGACAAATGATCTGGCTCCAGCCGCGTCTATAGGAGTATCTGTCTGCTCACTTCTAGCTCCAGTGGAGACTGATGGAAAAATGGCCGCTAACAACCTGTGGTCCTTGTTCCGGGTGCGCGTGTCACCATCGAGCCTTAATGACATCATAAAGCTGCTTCAAGTGCAAGACTTGCAGGCTTATATACAGTCTATCTATCTATCTATCTATCTAATGTATGTTACTGCATAGATATATATCTAGCTATATAAATAGATAGTTATATATCAATATAGATATTTCTACAAATATCTAGCTTTACGTATAAATTTAAACTTGTATAGTTATGGTTTTGTAGGGCTGAAAACATACATACAAAATTTGTATTATTATCAGCATTATTCTTATAATTGCCATTGATGTTATTCCAGGGGCAGGTAATAAACCGCATGAGTCTTTGACCAATTTTTACCATTTTAGGTAAAAAGCTGCATTGACTGCACTTCTGCATTTTGTGGGATATGGTAGGACTGCAAGCAAATCCTGAGACAAGATATGTCAAAAACACTCCATACAGCATGCAATTTCGATTTCCAAGATAGAAACATTGGTCACGCTGAACATTGTTGAACGTTTTCACTGCAATGCATCCTGGGACGCTTGGATCCAGGTTCCATCATTCATGTTGCGCTATTTCAACCAACCTGTGTGGCTCATATTCACTTTGGGTTGACGATTGGCATGGTCATGGTGTAGGCCGAGCCTTTTTTGCCACTTCATCCGCCTCCGATCAAGCATAATGCCTTGCCCATAAGCATTCCCCTCCCTGGAATAACTTAACCTACCCATTCCCCTATCTGGAATAACTGTACCTACCACAAAAGAAGTGATAAGCAGCGATCAATTTGACTGTTGTAGGCTGCCGTCTCCCGCTTAAGGGCGAATTTCAAACGTTGTCCATCACAGAGACAAATGATCTGGCTCCAGCAGCGTCTATAGGAGTATCTGTCTGCTCACTTCTAGCTCCAGTGGAGACTGATGGAAAAATGGCCGCTAACAACCTGTGATCCTTGTTCCGGGTGCGCGTGTCACCATCGAGCCTTAATGACATCATAAAGCTGCTTCAAGTGCAAGACTTGCAGGCTTATATACAGTCTATCTATCTATCTATCTATCTATCTATCTATCTATCTATCTAATGTATGTTACTGCATAGATATATATCTAGCTATATAAATAGATAGCTATATATCAATATAGATATTTCTACAAATATCTAGCTTTACGTATAAATTTAAACTTCTATAGTTATGGTTTTGTAGGGCTGAAAACATACATACAAAATTTGTATTATTATCAGCATTATTCTTATAATTGCCATTGATGTTATTCCAGGGGCAGGTAATAAACCGCATGAGTCTTTGACCAATTTTTACCATTTTAGGTAAAAAGCTGCATTGACTGTACTTCTGCATTTTGTGGGATATGGTAGGACTGCAAGCAAATCCTGAGACAAGATATGTCAAAAACACTCCATACAGCATGCAATTTCATTTTCCAAGATAGAAACATTGGTCACGCTGAACATTGTTGAACGTTTTCGCTGCAATGCATCCTGGGACGCTTGGATCCAGGTTCTATCATTCATGCTGCGCCATTTCAACCAACCTGTGTGGCTCATATTCACTTTGGGTTGACGAGTTGCATGGTCATGGTGTAGGCCGAGCCTTTTTTGCCACTTCATCCGCCTCCGATCAAGCATAATGCCTTGCCCATAAGCATTCCCCTCCCTGGAATAACTTAACCTACCCATTCCCCTATCTGGAATAACTGTACCTACCACAAAAGAAGTGATAAGCAGCGATCAATTTGACTGTTGTAGGCTGCCGTCTCCCGCTTAAGGGCGAATTTCAAACGTTGTCCATCACAGAGACAAATGATCTGGCTCCAGCAGCGTCTATAGGAGTATCTGTCTGCTCACTTCTAGCTCCAGTGGAGACTGATGGAAAAATGGCCGCTAACAACCTGTGATCCTTGTTCCGGGTGCGCGTGTCACCATCGAGCCTTAATGACATCATAAAGCTGCTTCAAGTGCAAGACTTGCAGGCTTATATACAGTCTATCTATCCATCTATCTAATGTATGTTACTGCATAGATATATATCTAGCTATATAAATAGATAGCTATATATCAATATAGATATTTCTACAAATATCTAGCTTTACGTATAAATTTAAACTTCTATAGTTATGGTTTTGTAGGGCTGAAAACATACATACAAAATTTGTATTATTATCAGCATTATTCTTATAATTGCCATTGATGTTATTCCAGGGGCAGGTAATAAACCGCATGAGGCTTTGACCAATTTTTACCATTTTAGGTAAAAAGCTGCATTGACTGCACTTCTGCATTTTGTGGGATATGGTAGGACTGCAAGCAAATCCTGAGACAAGATATATCAAAAACACTCCATACAGCATGCAATTTCATTTTCCAAGATAGAAACATTGGTCACGCTGAACATTGTTGAACGTTTTCGCTGCAATGCATCCTGAGATGCTTGGATCCAGGTTCTATCATTCATGCTGCGCCATTTCAACCAACCTGTGTGGCTCATATTCACTTTGGGTTGACGAGTTGCATGGTCATGGTGTAGGCCGAGCCTTTTTTGCCACTTCATCCGCCTCCGATCAAGCATAATGCCTTGCCCATAAGCATTCCCCACCCTGGAATATCTTAACCTACCCATTCCCCTATCTGGAATAACTGTACCTCCCTCAAAAGAAGTGATAAGCCGCAATATATTTGACTGTTGTAGGCTGCCGTCTCCCGCTTAAGGGCGAATTTCAAACGTTGTCCATCACAGAGACAAATGATCTGGCTCCAGCCGCGTCTATAGGAGTATCTGTCTGCTCACTTCTAGCTCCAGTGGAGACTGATGGAAAAATGGCCGCTAACAACCTGTGGTCCTTGTTCCGGGTGCGCGTGTCACCATCGAGCCTTAATGACATCATAAAGCTGCTTCAAGTGCAAGACTTGCAGGCTTATATACAGTCTATCTATCTATCTATCTATCTAATGTATGTTACTGCATAGATATATATCTAGCTATATAAATAGATAGTTATATATTAATATAGATATTTCTACAAATATCTAGCTTTACGTATAAATTTAAACTTGTATAGTTATGGTTTTGTAGGGCTGAAAACATACATACAAAATTTGTATTATTATCAGCATTATTCTTATAATTGCCATTGATGTTATTCCAGGGGCAGGTAATAAACCGCATGAGTCTTTGACCAATTTTTACCATTTTAGGTAAAAAGCTGCATTGACTGCACTTCTGCATTTTGTGGGATATGGTAGGACTGCAAGCAAATCCTGAGACAAGATATGTCAAAAACACTCCATACAGCATGCAATTTCGATTTCCAAGATAGAAACATTGGTCACGCTGAACATTGTTGAACGTTTTCACTGCAATGCATCCTGGGACGCTTGGATCCAGGTTCCATCATTCATGTTGCGCTATTTCAACCAACCTGTGTGGCTCATATTCACTTTGGGTTGACGATTGGCATGGTCATGGTGTAGGCCGAGCCTTTTTTGCCACTTCATCCGCCTCCGATCAAGCATAATGCCTTGCCCATAAGCATTCCCCTCCCTGGAATAACTTAACCTACCCATTCCCCTATCTGGAATAACTGTACCTACCACAAAAGAAGTGATAAGCAGCGATCAATTTGACTGTTGTAGGCTGCCGTATCCCGCTTAAGGGCGAATTTCAAACGTTGTCCATCACAGAGACAAATGATCTGGCTCCAGCAGCGTCTATAGGAGTATCTGTCTGCTCACTTCTAGCTCCAGTGGAGACTGATGGAAAAATGGCCGCTAACAACCTGTGATCCTTGTTCCGGGTGCGCGTGTCACCATCGAGCCTTAATGACATCATAAAGCTGCTTCAAGTGCAAGACTTGCAGGCTTATATACAGTCTATCTATCTATCTATCTATCTATCTATCTATCTATCTATCTATCTAATGTATGTTACTGCATAGATATATATCTAGCTATATAAATAGATAGCTATATATCAATATAGATATTTCTACAAATATCTAGCTTTACGTATAAATTTAAACTTCTATAGTTATGGTTTTGTAGGGCTGAAAACATACATACAAAATTTGTATTATTATCAGCATTATTCTTATAATTGCCATTGATGTTATTCCAGGGACAGGTAATAAACCGCATGAGGCTTTGACCAATTTTTACCATTTTAGGTAAAAAGCTGCATTGACTGCACTTCTGCATTTTGTGGGATATGGTAGGACTGCAAGCAAATCCTGAGACAAGATATATCAAAAACACTCCATACAGCATGCAATTTCATTTTCCAAGATAGAAACATTGGTCACGCTGAACATTGTTGAACGTTTTCGCTGCAATGCATCCTGAGACGCTTGGATCCAGGTTCTATCATTCATGCTGCGCCATTTCAACCAACCTGTGTGGCTCATATTCACTTTGGGTTGACGAGTTGCATGGTCATGGTGTAGGCCGAGCCTTTTTTGCCACTTCATCCGCCTCCGATCAAGCATAATGCCTTGCCCATAAGCATTCCCCACCCTGGAATATCTTAACCTACCCATTCCCCTATCTGGAATAACTGTACCTCCCTCAAAAGAAGTGATAAGCCGCAATATATTTGACTGTTGTAGGCTGCCGTCTCCCGCTTAAGGGCGAATTTCAAACGTTGTCCATCACAGAGACAAATGATCTGGCTCCAGCCGCGTCTATAGGAGTATCTGTCTGCTCACTTCTAGCTCCAGTGGAGACTGATGGAAAAATGGCCGCTAACAACCTGTGGTCCTTGTTCCGGGTGCGCGTGTCACCATCGAGCCTTAATGACATCATAAAGCTGCTTCAAGTGCAAGACTTGCAGGCTTATATACAGTCTATCTATCTATCTATCTATCTAATGTATGTTACTGCATAGATATATATCTAGCTATATAAATAGATAGTTATATATCAATATAGATATTTCTACAAATATCTAGCTTTACGTATAAATTTAAACTTGTATAGTTATGGTTTTGTAGGGCTGAAAACATACATACAAAATTTGTATTATTATCAGCATTATTCTTATAATTGCCATTGATGTTATTCCAGGGGCAGGTAATAAACCGCATGAGTCTTTGACCAATTTTTACCATTTTAGGTAAAAAGCTGCATTGACTGCACTTCTGCATTTTGTGGGATATGGTAGGACTGCAAGCAAATCCTGAGACAAGATATATCAAAAACACTCCATACAGCATGCAATTTCGATTTCCAAGATAGAAACATTGGTCACGCTGAACATTGTTGAACGTTTTCACTGCAATGCATCCTGGGACGCTTGGATCCAGGTTCCATCATTCATGTTGCGCTATTTCAACCAACCTGTGTGGCTCATATTCACTTTGGGTTGACGATTGGCATGGTCATGGTGTAGGCCGAGCCTTTTTTGCCACTTCATCCGCCTCCGATCAAGCATAATGCCTTGCCCATAAGCATTCCCCTCCCTGGAATAACTTAACCTACCCATTCCCCTATCTGGAATAACTGTACCTACCACAAAAGAAGTGATAAGCAGCGATCAATTTGACTGTTGTAGGCTGCCGTATCCCGCTTAAGGGCGAATTTCAAACGTTGTCCATCACAGAGACAAATGATCTGGCTCCAGCAGCGTCTATAGGAGTATCTGTCTGCTCACTTCTAGCTCCAGTGGAGACTGATGGAAAAATGGCCGCTAACAACCTGTGATCCTTGTTCCGGGTGCGCGTGTCACCATCGAGCCTTAATGACATCATAAAGCTGCTTCAAGTGCAAGACTTGCAGGCTTATATACAGTCTATCTATCTATCTATCTATCTATCTATCTATCTATCTATCTATCTAATGTATGTTACTGCATAGATATATATCTAGCTATATAAATAGATAGCTATATATCAATATAGATATTTCTACAAATATCTAGCTTTACGTATAAATTTAAACTTCTATAGTTATGGTTTTGTAGGGCTGAAAACATACATACAAAATTTGTATTATTATCAGCATTATTCTTATAATTGCCATTGATGTTATTCCAGGGACAGGTAATAAACCGCATGAGGCTTTGACCAATTTTTACCATTTTAGGTAAAAAGCTGCATTGACTGCACTTCTGCATTTTGTGGGATATGGTAGGACTGCAAGCAAATCCTGAGACAAGATATATCAAAAACACTCCATACAGCATGCAATTTCATTTTCCAAGATAGAAACATTGGTCACGCTGAACATTGTTGAACGTTTTCGCTGCAATGCATCCTGAGACGCTTGGATCCAGGTTCTATCATTCATGCTGCGCCATTTCAACCAACCTGTGTGGCTCATATTCACTTTGGGTTGACGAGTTGCATGGTCATGGTGTAGGCCGAGCCTTTTTTGCCACTTCATCCGCCTCCGATCAAGCATAATGCCTTGCCCATAAGCATTCCCCACCCTGGAATATCTTAACCTACCCATTCCCCTATCTGGAATAACTGTACCTCCCTCAAAAGAAGTGATAAGCCGCAATATATTTGACTGTTGTAGGCTGCCGTCTCCCGCTTAAGGGCGAATTTCAAACGTTGTCCATCACAGAGACAAATGATCTGGCTCCAGCCGCGTCTATAGGAGTATCTGTCTGCTCACTTCTAGCTCCAGTGGAGACTGATGGAAAAATGGCCGCTAACAGCCTGTGGTCCTTGTTCCGGGTGCGCGTGTCACCATCGAGCCTTAATGACATCATAAAGCTGCTTCAAGTGCAAGACTTGCAGGCTTATATACAGTCTATCTATCTATCTATCTATCTATCTAATGTATGTTACTGCATAGATATATATCTAGCTATATAAATAGATAGTTATATATCAATATAGATATTTCTACAAATATCTAGCTTTACGTATAAATTTAAACTTGTATAGTTATGGTTTTGTAGGGCTGAAAACATACATACAAAATTTGTATTATTATCAGCATTATTCTTATAATTGCCATTGATGTTATTCCAGGGGCAGGTAATAAACCGCATGAGTCTTTGACCAATTTTTACCATTTTAGGTAAAAAGCTGCATTGACTGCACTTCTGCATTTTGTGGGATATGGTAGGACTGCAAGCAAATCCTGAGACAAGATATGTCAAAAACACTCCATACAGCATGCAATTTCGATTTCCAAGATAGAAACATTGGTCACGCTGAACATTGTTGAACGTTTTCACTGCAATGCATCCTGGGACGCTTGGATCCAGGTTCCATCATTCATGTTGCGCTATTTCAACCAACCTGTGTGGCTCATATTCACTTTGGGTTGACGATTGGCATGGTCATGGTGTAGGCCGAGCCTTTTTTGCCACTTCATCCGCCTCCGATCAAGCATAATGCCTTGCCCATAAGCATTCCCCTCCCTGGAATAACTTAACCTACCCATTCCCCTATCTGGAATAACTGTACCTACCACAAAAGAAGTGATAAGCAGCGATCAATTTGACTGTTGTAGGCTGCCGTCTCCCGCTTAAGGGCGAATTTCAAACGTTGTCCATCACAGAGACAAATGATCTGGCTCCAGCAGCGTCTATAGGAGTATCTGTCTGCTCACTTCTAGCTCCAGTGGAGACTGATGGAAAAATGGCCGCTAACAACCTGTGATCCTTGTTCCGGGTGCGCG